>NW_025776517.1:0-146457 GCF_021130785.1 Homalodisca vitripennis
AACAATTGAAGAGGTAGTGTTTCACACTCAATGACTCACTGGACTCCATTGTAACTTTTAAATAATAAACCTTGTCGCTTTGAGTAATTTTAAATTTTTCGTTTCTTGACTATAAAATGTGCTATCGTGAGAAATAATAAAATAGCTGTACTTTCACATTTAAATTACACTAGTTGAATAAATAGTTACCAGACATAGCCTGCCATCCTTATATCTAAGTTATTACTGTCTCAGATTATCAAATGCAGGGCCAGAGTTCGAGTACTGGTACGGGAACGCTATTTTTGCACGCTACAAGTCGTCTAGCCTTCAGTAGATTTAACCGTTAATAATTGAGATATAATAGCAATAAAAAATAAGTTCAAGAATTTACAGTAAAGATCAATCTATTGAAATTTAACTCAAACATTTTCCTAGTTCATGAAATACATATATATATATATATGGTTTGTAACCAACTCTTGAGGTATCTAAATATCTGGTTTTACAAATCCAATAAAGAGTAAACTAGTTTATGTAAAACGCAAATTTTGTTAAAAGGTTGAGTTAGTAAATATTTTCAGTTCCATATGATATCCCAGACATAATTAATACAGCGTTATTATTTAAACAAATATAGGTTATATATTTTTATATAACATCATCTATCTTACGGAATGACATTTTATTTTTAAACAGTCTGAATGTGGGAGCAGTTTTGAATATATTATAATATTACAAAAGAAACTTGTACAGACTGTGCGTAATCGAAGTTATTTTTTTTCTAAACTGGTGTTAAAATTAAACATTCTCCTTTTATAGGAACCTGGTAGCTCTTCATGTTATAAGATATTTTTTTATAATTATATAAATAATTGCGGATTTTACCGTAAAACGTTCAGCTCTAAAGTTTTTATTCCCTAATCCAGCATATATAATAATTAATATTTTTACTAATTTCACTTCGGCTCCCTTAAGTACCTTTCTAATAAGCATTGGTATAGAAATGTCAAAGTCAGTTATGTGTGCGTTATTAATACCCAATTGAGAGTTTTTCTCAGAATGCGGAGATGGGTATCCTAACATATGACTACGAACTGTTTTTAGTGATCGTTTTAACGAACCGATTTGTTATGGTGATCTGTAAACTATAAGACAATATTTGTATATCCTTTGACTTACACAAAAACATAGTTTAACCTCAGTACTACATTTTAAGTTTTGAATGAGTATATATTATTTGCATACAACGGCTTTAACCTAAACGTTATGTTTCCCTAAAAATCCGATTTTTATTTAACTCGAAAATGTGTACCGAATTACTATAAAAGATAAAATTAATTATAATAATTTGATAAAGCTATCTTGAGCATTTTACAGCCACAAATAAATATTTTATGTTCTACAGCAATTTAAATATTGCATTTTCGTATACATTTCTGATTGATATAAACTTGTAATTTTTCTACACTTTATAATTTATTGAAATAAACCTTTTGTACAGTTATATCACTAATGGTCCTAATATACACGAGGTGTTTCAATGAATACAATTATAATATCCTGAATAAAGTGTTCTTTATTAGTTAAGCATACTTGCAATAAATTGTATACTTTTTTAAACCGTAATACATTTTAAATTACTTTATTAAAATAGGTTATAGTGAATATTTTTAAAATTTACGAATGTGTTTTAGTTGAAGGCAGACCAATTAATAATAGCATACACATTTCGTATTTGCCTCTAGGCTTTGTATTTGGAAAATAATATATTACCATATTCACCATAATCTATAAGAGAAATAACCTCTAAAATTATATTTTAATAATATATTTGTGTTTTTATGTATACGTATGATGAATCATATAACCAGAACTTAGTTTGATGTAATTAGTATTGTTAAACGTAATGAAGCAATGTTTTTAACTTAAAAATTTTGTAGGTAAACACGTAAAACATACGTAAAACAACTATTTAACATTCATAGAAACACCAAAGGTAATGTAATGAACACGTTCTTAGATAATTCGAAAACTCTGTGTTCATAATTCATTTAACACTCAGCACCTAAAAAGAAAAATCAGCAAAATAAAATGTGATGGCCAAATCGAAGTCCAGAATTTACATGGATGAGTAAATTTTATTATTCTTCTGTCTAATTTTCGCCTTATTGTATCTCTCGTTACACAAAGCAGTTTACATCCTAGTTTTAGCGACTAATACTCACAGCACAAAACACTGTAACAGTTCATATCTAATGATATTGAGTAAATATAATTTTATATTTTTATACATTTCAATTTCGTGGTTTTCTCGATTTGTAAATATTATACCTAACCAATGAATTATGTTTATACTTTTTATGGCAATACTTATGTGTTGCGCTGTTAATTATGTCTGTACCAAAGTGTACAGAAAGAATCGAATCAGAATTTAATAAAACAACGTCTCTCACCTTCCCGCCACACCTAGTATTGTTCATACATATTTGCTAAAAAAAATTTAAAGTTTAATATGAGTAATATTTCCTAAATCATATGTAACATAATTTTTATATAAAAATTTATGGAATGATAAATACTGACCTTGATTTGACAATTGTTTATGCTAGCCGTTTAGAATAATATTCCTAACTATATAATTTTAGTTTTTTATATTTAATAATTTTTTTAAAACTGCGTTGATCAATTTCAATATTAATCTGGTTTATAATGTTCTAACTTCTTTACTTAGTTCATAAATTTAACGCTAGAATTTAAGGTCCAGGACCAGGACCTTTATATGAGTTCCTTTTATTCTTAAGAAATCACAATTTTGTCTCTAACTACTCCTTGTCACACAGAGATTATCATATTATTTTTTACGACTATCACATACCAAAAACCTAGAAACAGTTTATATAATGTTTACTTGATCAAAACGTAAACTATATTTTGATTTTTTATTATGTAGCTAAGTTATGTCCTTGTTTTTTTAAAGACTGTTACAGTAAAAATTTTTATTGTTTTTAATAATCTACCAATTGTGTGTTTTGCTCTGCTTTTAATCCTCTCTGTAGCCAAAGTGTGCAGGGAGAATCTATTTACTATTAGTTATAGAACTTGTGAATCCATATTGGTATCCTACGTATTTTTGCATATTTGATAAAAATGTTATAGTTTATCAAGAGAAGCATATTCTTACGTATGCTACACAGCCAATCCATACGGCCATTATTGTAATTGGAAGTTGAATATTCACAGATAGTTTAATCTCTGTGTATAAAAACAAACAAAGATTAAGAACGCCTAACTAAAACCAACTTAAATGTTTTAAATTCAAGATTTCAAAACCTGGAGTGGAACTTATTAAATTAGAAATTTAGTCTATAATTTGATAAAGTTCAATGGTATTTATTTGCTCTAGTTAATGATAAAGGGAATAAATTCCTAGTATGATAAAGGGTCCATTATAGCAATCGTTTTCTCAAGCAGGTGTTCACCTACATTCAAAGCTGATACATATTATGCGCAAGTAATTTGAATTCGTCGTGAAAAAGAAGTTCAATTCTACTTAGGACTATTATTGCCTCCAAACAATAATAATAATAATTTATCACATACATATTATTATCCACAAAAATCTAAGACGGCCAACATTACATCTTTTTTTCTGGTATGTGTGTATAGGTAATCAGATAATAATACTTGGTTTAACGTCAGTAGTCATAACGAAAAAAAGTTAAGGTGAAAACAATAGAATGTAACTGGTGAAACATATGCAACAGTTTATATATTAACAATATTTATTATCCATGGAAACAACAAAGGACATTTATTGCAATGTTTTTCAATAAATTCCAAAGTTTTATTTACAAACTTGGCAAACTCTCACATGACCATTGAAGTAAATCGTGAAAGAGAACATGTAAAGGCCAGAAGTTTCACATGGACCAGAATTTTAATATTTCAGTTTTTATATTGAACACGCAGGTCCGAGAATCTCCACCAGGATTACGATAACAGTCCCAGGACCAGGACTTATAGATGAGTTACTTTTATTATTTTAAAGTAGTTTTAATTTATGTATTTATCACTAATACAGAACAAATCAGTAGAACAGTTGTTATAAAATGATATCGCGTTGACTATTAAGTGAATTTTTAAACTTTTTAGGATTTTGTAATGAGTTTATTTATTGTTTTATGAAAAGAATAAATTGAAAAATAACGATTGTTTGCTTTATTTTGTAACAGAAATAACTTGTAATTTGTCTCTCATTATTCCTTTTGTACCATAAGAGTACAAAAGGAATCGGTTAAGAATTTAATTTTTTTCAAATTTGATAGAATGTTTTTTTTGGCCCTTTCATACATATTTTATAACAAATGTTAAGATTACTATGAGAAATGTCTTATAGGCATCTGAAAGATATTTGTTTGTTATTTGATAGTAGGGTAAACATTGACACTAAGTTTAAAATTAATGGATGCTATTAACTTTAGATTACAATTCGTAACTAAATTATATTTTGTTGTCTGATCGCATATAATTTCTGAAAATGGGAATTACAGTTTTGAGAATAAAATGATCTCCAAGTTTTACTTTATTATTATTAGTTACTGAGATTTCCACCAGAGCTCTCTTCCACCTTACATGGGTTAGTATGTTATTGCTCTTGAAATGAAAATTTGATGTGTTAGGGGAACATTAAAGTAAATTAAATCAAATTTTTATAATAGAATTAATTTTGTGTAGACCAGGGAAGAATTTAGTAATAAATTTAGGTTCTTTTTAGTAATCATATGCATTTTTTGGACATTTTGATTATTAATTTGATTTTTGACAATTTTATTATTTCCGGGTAATCCAATATTGGAAGGTTTTACCCAACTTTTCAATGTAGTTTAAGAAATCAGATTAGCTGCTGCATAGTTTCTTTGCTCTTACTGACAAAAGTTTTGGAATGTATTTTTTGACCTACATCAGGTTACAGGCTCGAGAACATGTAGGTATAGTCTATTTCATATGTAATTTAGTTTGGAGAAATCCAGATTCAATAATTCAATAACATCATCTAAATATAGAAATTTATCTTTCGATTTTTAAATTATCCATTAACATTTAAAGAAGAGAATTTTTGAAAAATCATTAGAAATAGTGTTAATAAATCGACTGAAAGACGCCAGATGAAAAATATATATCGTAGCCATTTCAAAGATATTAAGCGTTTGTGTATCTAAAATTATCTTTTAAATAAACCCCCGCCCCCCCCCACCCCCCCACAACACACACACACACACACACACACACATATTTCTTTAAATAAAAATAGTAAAAAAACAACATCCTCTAATAGGCCTATTTAAATCATACAAATAATTGATAAAATGCATCCTACCTTATTAATAATTTGATTACCTTATAATATTACAACATTTAATACCTTAACTAGATCGCATTCAATTCTAATTTATATATACTCATTTATGAGCTCCCATTTTAAAAGGCTTCGGAAGGAATTCTTCACTAGCGTATGATGATAAAACAGCGAATATGATTCTCTCACAACGAATATTAGATACCTGAATTGAATGCCACAAACCGCATCTCAAAGGAATTATTCTATCAGAAAATAGAGCATTTTTAGTATTGAAAATTTACTGATGTTCAACAATGTAATTTTAACATGGTTCTTGCCACAAAATGTGTTACAACTAATTTTTTAGCATTTTTTTAAATGTTCAATTAAATAAAACAAAAATTTCATTTTAAGCTGGTTCTATTAGCACAAATTTGCGAGTTTTTATTACAGTACAATTATGGAAATACTTATGTTATTGATTTCTTATTACAAATAAAAAATAATGTATGCTGTTAGAAAAGTCTTACAACAAACGTTTTACCTGCATTTGGTGTCAAAGCAATTGTTTCGAACTGTGTTCCTTCTACGGTTTGACAATGAGCCAATCTTGTTTAAAATGATTCGACAGAGTTGCCTAACATTTCTCCAGTTATCAAAGCAATCTCCTCTATAATCCTGTTTCTTAGGTCTTCCAAATTATGAGGCTTTCTTCTATAAACATTGGATTTTAAATGACCCCATAGGAAATAATCGATTGGTGACAAATCCGGAGATTCTTGGAGGCCATTCGATTTCTCCTCTTCGGCCAATCCATTTATGAGGAAACCTTAAAACCAAATACTCTCTTACCTGTCTCCCATAATGGGGTGGAGCACCATCCTGCTGAAAACCATACATTATCAAAGTATTCTCCTGATGCAATTTGAATAGCTGGGATTATTTCATTTTGGAGCATATTGTAGTAAAGTTCGGCATTTAAATTTCCATTGATGAAAAAGGGTCCAACAATTTTGTTACCTAAAATTTCCACACCATACGTTCAGTTTTTGTGGTTGCTGTGAATGGGACTCAGTAATCCAATGTGGGTTTTCACTAGCCCAGTAACGGCAATTGTGCCTGTTAACATTGCCATTTAGGAAAAAAGTTGGCCTCATCAGAAAATAGTATGTTGGTCAGAAAATCTCTATTGTCATCACATTTGCGCATCACAAGTTCACAAAAACTCAACTCTTCTGTCGTAAATCATCCTCACTTAACTGTTGGACTAAAATGAACTTTAAATGTTTTGTATTTATTAATTTTCAAAATCTTACTCACAGACATAGGGTGCATATCATGTTGCTGTGCAGCTTTTCTGAGCGATGTATGTGGGTCTTCAATAAATGTTTTGCAAAACATCTAGTGCATGTTCTTCATCTGTTGCAGATTGTATCCTACCCGACTTTGGCCGATTACGTACACTCCCTGTCATTTCAAAACGCTCAATAGTTTTTGATATTGTTGAAACACTTATGGGATTCCTTTCTGGGAAAGTGTCATTAAAACAAATTACAAACTTCCCGATAAGATCTTTGGACGATCGCCATATCCTCGCATCATCAACAGAGTAATTCGTTTCTCTTTCAGACAATTCCATTAAAATGCCAAATAAAAACTGAACTACTGTAATTAGAATAACTTGTTGACAGCAATGCTTCAGGAGACACTGATTAACTCGACAGGAATGATATGACCTTTGTCCATTTGTAATTCCCAAGCGTAGACCTGTCTAGTGAAAGCTCCATGCTCAACAAACTGAAACCTGTAGACCAGATGATTAATAACACAATAATGGTTTCTCATAGGCTTAGTGACCTTTGTCTCTTTAAACCTTCCTGCTGACTGGAAAACACCAAGCACAGATTCATAAGTAATCAGAGAAAGTGACTCATAAGTTTTATTTCATTGTAATAAAAACTGGTAAATTTGTACTAATGAAACCAGCTTAAAAATAAATTGTTTATTTTTATTTTAATTGAACATTTTAAAAAATGCTAAAAAATTAGTGTAACACATTTTGTGGCAAGAACCATGTTTAAAATTACATTGTTTGAACATCAGTAAATTTTTCAATACTAAAAATGCTCTATTTTCTGATAGAATAATTCCTTTGAGATGCGGTTTGTGGCATTCAATTCAGTAAGCTATTACCTTTAAAATTATGTATCACAAGGTATAGGGCTTCCATTAAGAATATTCACGATACCCTCGGCAGGACGTCCCCCGTTGGTGTGACATAACAAAACATTGTTCCAAAAAGTAGATGCCCAATCTCTATCACGATTGTAAGAGGTTTTCAAATTTATATTTCAATTATTAAAGGATATATTTGGGTGTTTCCAGACATAATATACACCCATATATATATATATATATATATATATATATATATAAGTAGATATGAATATGAGGGTTCTAGCGCACTTTTGGGACAGACAGAAAATCAAGGGAAAATACTGTCCATTGAACAATAAACAAATCTAAGAAATCAAACAGGAAAGCACGAATGTTAAATAACCGAATCTTTAGCTGTTTTACTGTTCAATGTTTGCTTCTACATTTATAAGCTGTTTTAATGAAAAAATCCAGAAATCTTAATAAAAAATCTATAAACGGAAATAATATGAAATTTGCTAACAATCACTCGAGAAGTCGGGGAGAATGTGAGTAAAACCGCATTCTTTTCACGAGGTTCTTCATTTACTTTCTCCAAATGTACTATAAAATCATCAAAGATTTCAGGTTTAAAATCGTAGTCAAATTCAATGTCCAAATAGTGAAAGATTATAGGTAAAACCTTCTCATAATAAACGTGTGTATTTAAACCTACAAACCTAATGTATTCTTTGAAAAGGAAAATAATTTTGTCAACGGTTCCAAGAGATAAGTAAAAATTTTTGTTCTGTTTTCTAAATTCTGTAACAAAATGTGTTTGCTTCTTGTCTCCATATTGTAATTTTCTAAGCAGGTTATTCAAATATGTTAATTTATTTCGAAATTTCTTAGGCTTAGGTCTTTCGTACAAAATTAAATTACAATCTCTACAAACTAATCTTTTATCAATAATTTCTCCTCTATTTTAACACTTGTAACAGTTGGCATTATACTCTTCTTCCATTTTTACAAAAAGAATAAATGGAAGCTATGGAACTAAGTCTGCCGAGATATAAATTTTTCAGTGCAAATGTTTATGTTTATATTTCAACTACCGAGATAAAAAGAAATAATTTCATTCTATTGTACAACTATTTAGGATATTTTGTTTATGATTACAAAGATTATTCCGGAAGAAATCGAGATTTTTCAGTGGCGAAAGAGTATATTTTTGAAGTTTTAGAAGGAATGAAAGAGAACAATATGAACATCATTAACTACTGAATTTCTCTAATATCGTTCTTAATCACGTCATATGATAAAAATTTCTCAGAAACCACAACCACATAACAAATCGCGTTTGTAACAGCATTTTGAAAATCCATATTGATAATTATATCGTTTCTTTGAACTAGAAATATTTGTCAAACTCTTTGTTGTATCAATGACATAAATGGGTCTATTTGCTATAAATTCTTTGGGGTTGTAATACATTTCCATATTTTTGTAGTAAACTTTCTTAAAATCTTGATACATCTGATACATGATTCTGAAAGACCACCGGAAATGTTTAAATTTTGTAATTCATCTGGATAAGAACCATTCAATTTTACTCTGATATTTTTCACATTCAAACTATCGAACTTTGAAGGATTTTTTTCTTGATTATTCTGTCTATCTGTTTGAAAACCAATGATAACGAACTTGGGATTGAAGATTATTTCTATAAATATTTGTGATATCGAACGAATAAGTTGTTCCGGAAATACCTTTTTGCTCAATACATTGCCAATCTAGAAAAATTAAACGTGATGTTTTGAGATTTTATAATTTCATCAATCAACTGAATTTTACTCGTGGTTTTGTAATCAATCATCGGAACTCTAATGAAAAACTCGTTAATTGTAATTTTGCCATCAACAGGCATAACATTTCCATTGCAGTCTTCAGAATCACATCATCGTCTTCTGCTCTTATAAAACTTAGATAAAATCCTCCTTTATAGATCGGAATAGTAACATTTTCAAAAAATCCTAAGCCGAAATGTGCTAAATCACCGACCGCTTCAAATTGTCCAAATTTAAAAGTTGATTCAAAACTGTTTGAAAATACATCACTTTTGGAATAACAAATAGTTCCTTTAATTGTGCTTAATTGACCACAGTTTTCGACTTCTCCTATCAATTTATTGTGTTTTCTTACTTCAATCTTAGAAAATAAAAACGGTATAAAATTATCGATTAATCTAACATTATCAGTTCCAAGATATGCTTGACCATCTTGTTTTGTTAAAGTTCCAGAAATATAAAACTGGAAGTTAGACGAGCAAAAGTTATCTCCAAAATCAATATTAAACTCAGTTCTTTTATTCGGTTCATTCAAATGTTGTTTACTAATTGGATAGAAATTTTTTAACTCCGCCCTTTCAATATCACTAGCATACTTTCTGTAGTCCACCATTTAATAAGAGAAAATTTAGAAATTTTAAACATCATGTATAAGAAAGATATCATTTTTTCATCGATCTAATGTACGTTTTTATAAGAAAAGATATAAATTTTAGTAAAATAATTATAAAGATTAGAGTCATTTTTAATGATCTACTTCGTCATATTCAGGATTCTCTTCCTTAAATTTTGCAATTTCGGCCACATATTTCAATAAAATCTGCACAGGATAGTAACCGCTATCTATAATATTGTTCCAATCAACTGTATCTTTATTTTCATCCAAAAACTTTAGACTCAAGTGTTGATAGAGACAAAGAACAGACATATGATCTTTTAATTGATAATGTATATTTTTCTTGAATGAACTCTGGGGACAGATTTTGATATTTAGCAATGTTATACCAATTTAATTTGTTTACGTATAATCTCATCATATCTTCGGATAATTCATATTTTTGAGAAATGTCATCCCAATGTTCTTTTTTCAAATCTCTTTTCGTGTTGCATTATAAAAAGATCGAAAGCACTGTAATGTCCCGCCATCTCTATTTATTTAAGAAAAAATTTCAAGTTTTTATAAATTGGCTCTTTTTAGCGTTACATTCAGCACATTTTCCAGAAACTCTTTTAAGTCCATTGATGTTTGCATAGTATTTTATATCATTTGTTTCAGTTTTTGCCTTACACCTCACACAATATATGAGCGCCATTTATATAAGGAAATTTTATCATGCATAAAACCCTACGCGAATACCTATTTCAGTAAGATCTTCCTCGAACTTATTAAGTTTTTCTTCTATTTTTTGAAATTTGACAGCATTAGAATCATTGTATTCAACAAATTTATGACCAATATTCTCAAAAGTTTTCGTAGCATCTAAACTAAACTTATCAAAAGACTCTTTAAAATTAGTAAGTTTTTCATTAATTTCACCAACATCGTCTACTGATCTTCTATTTCTGGCTTCTAACTTGTCATAGACTTCTGTTGTAAAATCTTTAACATGCTGTTTATGATTCTCATAATTTTGTTTTAGTTCATTAAACATTTTAATAGGATCTTCTAATTGAATCATTACAACAACATCAAATGGATTAATTCCTTTACTAACACCGATAATTCTTTTTCCTTTAAAATCTAAGGCATTTTTAACATTCGGATCATGTAAATCAACAATATCGATGTTTTCTGATAATTTTAGCGGTTTCAAAATTTGTTCTTTAACAACAACATCATGTTTGTCAATACCAGGTCGAACACCGACAATTCTTTTTTTATTAGCCAAACTAACATAATTCTTTTCAACTTTGACCGCTTCAGTAATTTTATCAGCTTTTTCGATATGAGACATTAAATTGGTAAATATTTTTTTTGCACCATCTTCAAATTCTTTTTTCAATGTTTTTATTTTATCAGCAACTTCATTTGAACTCATGAAATTTGCAAGTTTGTTATCATATTCTGCTTTAAAATCTTCAATCTCGACAACAAACATATCTGAATCTGGAAGGTTTTGTAATACATTTTCTAACTTGTTATCAAACTCATTTCTCAAACTATCAAAATTCAAACTATTATCTACATTTTGAATAATTTGTGCTCCAAATACGTCAAAAATATTTTGTGAATCCATATTTATTAAGTAATAATTTGTTAACAAGTTCTTTAAAATCTTTACCAGTACTCAGTTCATTCAAAACAAAAACACATAAATGACCACAAATTGGGGGATCTTTATAGTCTTGAATCTGAGAATCATTGTAGTAGACGCTTGATTTTTTTCAAATATTTAATCAATTCTATAGGTGGTTTGTCCTCAATTCTTCCATACGAATCAAAATAACATGCATTCTTATCATTTTTATAATAACAAATCCAATGCGTTTCCACTTCCCATAATCGAGTCTAAATTCACAATTCCACATTCAAATTTCTTAACTTTTTTAGGTAATGTATCTCTCATGAAGATTCCTCTAAAATGTTTAATATTTTTGCAGATTTCTTCCAATTCCCCGAATGTTAAAGGTTTAAATTTTTTTTTCAATGTTTGATTTCACGTAATTCAAAGTTTTTTCATCTAATCCAGATCCTGTAACATCTTCCAACTCTTTATCTAACCAATTTAAAATGTTTCGAACAATAGGAATCACATCCTTTTTAACGATTGGAGCAGCTTTACGAACATAAGGAACAACATTTTTAACAACTGGAATATTTTCTCCAAAATCTAATAAATCTTTCAAAAGTCCACCATTTTTAAGTTCTTTCAACTGATTATAAGAAAATTCTATTCTGGTTCCTTTATTGTTTTTCTTATGTTTTTCGAGTTTATTGTATTGTCTATTTGTTAAAAATATCTTATCTTCGCCATTTTTTAGTTGATCTATTTTAAATTGAATACTAACGGGTATTTTCTTCTTAAAAGCGGATTTTATTTTTTCTTTCTGATTTTTTGCTGAAGTTTACGTTCACCTCCATTTATATAGTTAAAATTTCAAGTTCTCTTCGATTCCCATTCCTAGTTTTCTCTTCAAAAACATTGCTCCAACTGTTGGAAGTGCAACAAATCTTTCACCTAAACTAGCATCTTTTGATAAAAATCGATCCATTGCCTTATCTTGCAAAGTTTTATCCGCAATATGTCTGGAATTTGTGTCTCTATGTTTTGCATAAAAAATATCGTGTTCCATAGCAGCTTGGTCTAATTTATTTATACCAGGATCTCCTCTTTTTAGTCTTTTTTCGAGTTTTGTGCCAGGCCCCAGATACTGATAAGTTGGTACGTGTAATTCAAAAGGTAAATTGTTGATAAAATCATTCAAAAGTCCGCTACCTTCAATCATAGATGAACTTATTGCTGGCAAAACTCGCTTTAAATATTTAATTCCATCAGGTTTTTCAATCAATTCATCAAGTTTGTTCGAAATAAAATCTTTAATCGCTTTCTTTTCGTTCAAAAAATTGTTGTTTCCAGCCTTTTCTTGAGCATAGATATAATTTATAATTCCATCGAGTTTTGTCAAATCGTCGATATATCTGTACTCAATCTTATTATCACTGTATTTTCTCACACCTGATCCTTCGATTCTTTTTTTCCCAAATTGGTTTAATCAAATTGAGATATTTTTTACCTTTACTTGACTTTGGTTTCTTAGTTGATGGATCATTATTTTTGTAAATTGAGTCAGATTCCCATAAAATTTCTGTGTACTTTTTCAAGTCTTCTTCAGAATATAAACCGTCTTTTGGAACATCAGTGCCTGTTAATAATCTCCATAAACCTTGAGTTCCTTCATATGTTTTTTCATTAATAATGATATCATTATGTTCAAAATTCACGGGCAAATTTCCAATCATAAAACTTTTCTTTTTTTTATCCCAATACAAACCAAATTTATCATCTTTTACTCTAGGAAGGAATTTTTTACCAATTTTACCAATTATTATATCCGTCGTTCCAGGACTTATTGGTTCAACTATGGTAGAGTCCTTCAATGATTCGAGGTCTAAATGGTGTTGAAGATGGTAATTTAGGCAATTCAAACTCAGATTCTGGAATCGAAATATCAGCAAATTGTCGTACAACTGGAACCAAATTCATTAAATTTTGATTATCGCTTAAAAACATTTTCAATTTTGCCCTCAACATTTTTTATTGCAGAAGTTACAGGTTGATTAATTTTTTGAATAAGTTCTTGTTCTTCTTCATCCATTCGAATCTGTTCTTTAAATTCTTTGATTAATTTCTTTTCGATTTGATCAAGTTTTTTCGCTTCTTCAGAAGTTACGTTCGCCATTTATTTAGGAAAATTTTGAAACGTGGAACGTAAAAACGTGAACGTGGAACGTGAAAACATGAACGTGGAACGTAAAAACGTGAACACGAAACGTAAAACATGAACGTGAAACACGAACGTGAAACGTAAACACGAACGTAAAACATGAACGTGAAACGTAAACACGAACGTGAAACATGAACGTGAACGTAAAACGTGAACGTGGAACGTAAAACGTGAACGAGAACGTGAACACGAAACGTGGAACGTGAACACGAAACGTGAAAACGTGGAACGTACAACGTGGAACGTGAACAGATTTACCGTTTTTCTGTTATTTTCATAATGTAAATAAAAAGTAAAGATAATGTAAAAATAATTGTAACAAATATTTTATCAAGTAGATTTGTCAGACCACTGAGCAGCATTTATATTAGAAAATTTATTCAGATATTTACCATTTTTAGGCTTCAAAGTTAGATTAATAGTTAAAAATCCGTAGTCTTCCTTCCAAATTTTATCACATAACTCAATAAAGTGGTTAAAACTCATATCAGATCCCACATAATTGTTATAAATCTTTCTCGAATAGTGATCATCTTGCTTAAAAAATACACAACATATTCAGGTTATTTCTTATAACTTGTTTATCAACCTTTGAAAAGCATTGAGAAAGATAGATACAAGAGATATTTTTGTGACGGGACATTACGAAATATTCCTTAATAACGTCTTGATTTTCTAAAATACAATCATCAAAAACGATTAACGAATTGGGTTTACATTCGCTTAACGGAACTATGTCCTCAGAAGCATTATAAAAATGTGATATTTTTTTGTTTAAGTTTTTCTCAATATTTTCAAATCTTTCTTGTAATTTTTTTATAGGCGTCTTGTTCTAAAGATTTACTAAAGACATACAAATTGGAATAAGGAATCAACCTATTGTAGATAAAATTCAATAGTAAAGTTGTTTTTTCCACATCCACTTGAACCAACAATTAACAATCTGATTGGTTGATCTTTCTTATTTTCTTCAAACGTTTGAAGTTTTATCTGATCTTTTTGCTTTAAAAATTTCTCCATTTAAATAGCTAAAATGAAGCTGTTCAAGTTGACTTCAGAAAGCTCTAAATTAGTTTTAAACTTGGAACATCCTATACACTTAGAGGAAGAATCAAATTATTTTATCGGTTTAAGCGGTTTTTATTCTGACAATTTTGTAATAAATATTAGTGAAAAGTTCTCCTTATTGTATAGGATTTAGTGAGAAGAACATAACAAAATATTATGGTTTTAAACAAAGGATATTATACTTTCGATCAAAATTAAAAATTCCCTTAAAAATTATCTGAAAACATTCAAACAATCAGATAAATCTTTAAACTTTGACGAAAACAAGTTTGAAATGCATAAAAAAATTATCTCTCTAATAAAATTCAAATAAAAATCACCAGTAAGAATAATGTTTTCAGCAATTATTGTAGATTTGTTAGGGTTTGTTCAAGAAACTATTGAGCCAAATCAGGTATATTTAGGAAATAAAACGCCAAAATTTAGACCGTTTCGATGTAATTGAAGTGCACTGCAATCTCGTTGAACTTAGTTTTGAAAATCATACCGAACATCTTCACAAAGAATCGGAAATTTTGTACACTTTCTTTCCAAATGTTGCTTATGGATCAAAAATCAGTGAAAAACCGAATGAAATCGATTATATTCCAATTAGAAAAAATATTAAAAGAATTCAAAAAATCGTTCTAACTATACAAGACTCTGAGGGAAATTTATTAAATAATGAGAGTAAAAACAACAATATATTTAAGATTGTCGAAAGAATGATGAATCAAGGGGGAACGAATCGTTCTTACCTTCAAACTTTCAAAACAACACTATTTTCATTAATGAATCCGGACTTTATTCTCGAAATAAAAATTACTAGTTAAAAATTTTTCTATCTAAATGGAGTCACTTGTAGGCCTACTCAATAATCAACTCAAATTCAATAACACAAATATCTTAACGATTGTAGACGAAAACAATATGATCTGGTTTAAGGCTAAAGATGTTGCAAAAATTCTAGAATATGAAAATACTATGCAAACGATCAGATTAAACGTTGACGAAGATGATAAATTAACGTTTAAAGACATGAATCAAGGGGAGCTATTGAATAGCTTACCTTCAAACTTTCAAAACAACACTGTTTTCGTTAATGAATCAGGACTTTATTCTTTAATTTTGAGATCGCATAAATCAGAAGCGAAATTGTTTAAAAATTGGGTTACAAAAGAAGTTTTGCCAAGTAATTCGTAAATTTGGTGAGTACAAACTTGAAAACAAGATTAAATATTTAGAGGATGAAGTAAAACACTTGCAAATTAAAGATGAAATCAAAACGGAAATAATCGCAAAACAAAGTGTAAAAATTGACTTGATGAAACCAGACCTTGTTTGTAAAGATTTTTGATAAGAAAAAACACCATGTTTTTGTGTTAATTAAGAAGAATCACATGTGGGAATGGCCTTATTACGTTATCAGAGCTCAGAAACGAGAAATACCAAACCGATTAAAAACATCTAAAAATAAATTATCCTGAATTAGAGATTTTGTTCATTGATGACGAACCAAATTCTATCAATCTCTACAACCAAATGAAAGAATCTTTGAATATTTTATACAACGGAAATCATTTTACTACAAATATGACTGAATCTCGACTGATTTATAAGATATCTAAATTACACGATGAAAATGTTTAATAAATTTTACTAAAATCTTGAATTATGATAGTTTGTTTGTAAAAGTCTTTTAAGATTATAGAATTGTTGAATTTCTCTTCCGCATACGCAATGAACTGGTCCAGCAAAGATTTCTCTAATACATTCTTTACAATATGCTTGTTTTTTATCTTTACTATAATGCCAATTGTTAAATTCAGAAATATTCTTAACTATTTTACAGCGTGTGCATTCTTTCTCTTCTAAAGTTAATTTTTCCATTTTATCATATAATTCTTTTCTATATTTCTTATTACAATCTTTACAATAATAGTATAATCCATCTTTGGTATTCTTATTTTTAGAAAATTCTTCAAAATCTTTAAATTCTTGACACTTTGTACACTTCTTTTGGGCCTCCATTTATATAGAAAAAATTACAGCTTTGACTTTCTCAATTCATATTCGTAAACACTTCCGGTTATTTCTCAATTTTCAAAGTTTCCAAGTTTATTTAATTCGTCTAATATATCAGATTTCGCTTCATTTTTATAGCCATAAGGTACTGTATCGATCTTATTTTCTAGGACAATTCTCTTATCATCTTTAGCGTTTAGTGCCAGTTTGTTTATGGTGATGGTATACAATTCATGTTTATAGCTTTTTATTACAGTCATCTCCCTAAATTCTTCTTTATCTTCGAACAAACATCTCTTCAAGTTTTCGATATTTATTGTTTTATTTACAACGCTTCTCTTAATTCCTTTACACCTAACTGGATTTTTGTCTAGATATTTGTACGAGTACATCTTTGATCTTAAACCACAAAATTCTTCTAAAACTTCGCTATTTAGTTCGTCTTTGAATTTTCCTATGACTTTCTTATTTTTAGTAGTGAAACATTCATGATCTTTTGGATAATCACTTGTATCAAAGTCATCTATATTTTCTTTAATAATTTTAAAAGGATCTCGTTTCAATTCTAGAAAATAACTGTCTGTATCCATGTAACACAGATTCAAATCTGGATCAAACTTCTTTAATTTGTTGTAATAAAACTCGTACATTAGCAATTTTGAGAGGTCGAGAACTGAAAATCCTATGTAAATCGGTTTGTTAAATTTAACCTTTTGTTTGTACATGTGACTCGCAATACAGTTGTCGTCAAAGATATTGAAACATTTGAAATTCGTTTTCTTAGCTTGTTTCATTGAAAATTCTTCGTTTCCTAGTTTAATATCACATCTATTTCTTACATTTTCCATCGATTTTCCAAAAACCGAGTTGTTCATAAGCTTATAAAAGTCCTTCTCAAAGTCACTTGTAGCTTTGGTTCTCATACTAGTATTAAAATCGATATATTCTTTCATGAAAGGTTTCTGATCAAACGCAATAACCCTATTCACATGTTTTAAAATCATACCTTGTTCTAGATAGAATTTCAAATTTCTAGAATGAACAACATATTCTGTTTTGTTTAAAAGAGTTGTGCAAAGTTTGTTGTTATAATGTTCTGGAGCAAGAGGTAAATCTTTGTGATGTTCATGCAAATTTGTTGGATATTCAAGATCAACTTTTAAAATATATCCATAATCTTCGTCGCCAGTGAGTTCCAAAATTGTTTCTTTCCATTCTGCTGTTGTATACGTTTTAGGATCCATCCACTTGATTTCGTTATATGGTAAATTTTGCATAAGTCCATACCCATAAAGGTTGTTTGCATCGACGTACAACAAATAGTTTTCGGGCTTTGTCTTATCAAAATCTTTTAAATATTTGTTATTTGCTTTCACATATCGTTTAATACATTGAGAAATGCCTCCGCGAATACCTTTTTCGATCATCAAATACATATTATAATCACTAATTAATTGTAATTCTATATTCGTTAATTTTAACATAGCATCCCATGCAAGACTGGGAGCTGTTAGATAGTGTGCTGGATCAAGTTTATAGCAATTCAAACAAATATTCCTAAAATTTTCAAAGATATCAGCGAGCAATAGAACATCTTGAATGTTATAGAGATCGGAGTAATTTCCTAGATTTTTTACTTTTAATTTGTTCCATACATTTAAGTAGTGTTGAAAATCTTTCTCAGATATGCTCTCATCTGTCAAAAGTGAATAGAAATCTTGAATTCTCAATTCTTCTGTGTAATCAAGTTTTTCAATACTGTCGATAAATTCATAGGGAAATATTCCTTTTCCAGATAGAATTTTAAAGATTTCTTCTTCGTCATTTGGTTGTCTATCTAGAATTGCGTTCAGACCATCTTGTATAAAATGATTTGTATGTTTGAAATCATCTTTTTTGAGGTTTTTTAGCTAACTTTTCTATAGACGATGCCATAAATCTGAACGTATCTACGAAAGAAAACTTGATGAACTTTCTTGGTTTATCATCTTCAAACTCATATCCATATCCAGAATTTACAGAATAATTTATATATTTCTCATCTGTGTTTGCGATCAAATCAACATTACCATACTGTTTTGCCAATTCTTTTATGTACAAATGAGAATCGTAATTTGACATATTGTGACAGAAAACTGGAATATTTTGAGGAAATTTGAGATTCAAGTTACAAGATAAATGAGCTGAACCTCTAAATTTACCTGTTAAATGACAATGATCTCGTACTTTTTTTCTTGTTTGATTATCAAAACCATCACATTCGCAAATATGACAAACGTTTGCATTTTGGTATGAAATTTCTTCTTCTTCAGTCAATTTCATAGGTATTTTATTCTTAGAATTATACTTTTTAGCTATGTATATCGATAATTTATTAAGTTCTTCAAACAATTTTGCAGGAACATTTGGCAAATCTTCTTCATTTTTTGCTCGATAACATATCGGCTTGTACATACGATTGGTCACATTAGACACTAAATATAGAGTAAAACCATAAGGAATGTGCTTCTGAATCTTGGTTGTAGTCGACTTTTGCGGATTGTTTTTGCATGTGGGAATCTTCTCTAACATGCTTTCAAAATCCATATAAATAACGTAAGGATGAGAAAATTTCTTTTGATAATTAATAAATGTTGTTGTTTGACCTGGAAACGGCATAATTGGCTTACAAACTTCGTGATTTTTACAAATTTCTAAATGGTCTGTTAAATCTCCAGATTTGTAGAAATGGCTTAAACATCTTCTGCATAGAAATTTTTTATTTTTACACTTAGATAACTGAGAAAATACAAGTTTGTTTAAATCTGTTATCAAAACATAATGAGATTTTTCATCTTGTTTTACATACAATAAATTGATTTCTAATTTTGGCGTCATAAACTTCTGAAATTTGCAACGGAACAATATTGAGTTTTTCATCAAAACTATAGACATTTACAGACATTTTCGGATAATTATACTTTGCTTTACTGCTTCGTTTTTCAAATAATTGTATATCTTTTAAAGACATTGGATACTCGAAACCTGAAAATATCTCGTCATTTACAAATTTTTCATATTGTTTTGATCTTTCGCAGTCTCTTTCGGGTTTTTCAATAGCACATCGGATAGAATAAATAAAGCAATAATCATCTTTATTTTTGATATTTATACAAGCTTTCTTATCTTTGATTTTTCTTTGGTAAATCGATATATGATCCTGCGTTCATAAATTCGTGTTTATTAAGGCTCAAAATCAGTTGTTTACAGCGTTTTAAATGTCCATCCAGAACCTCGATTTGGATGATTTGTCTGTTCTCGATGTGTTAATTTATTAAATTGTTTAGAAATAAAGTCGTTTATGTCAAAGATTTCGTCTGCTTTTATAGTAAAGTACATTGGACAAGTTTGTGTTTCACCGTTCACTAAAGTTCGTTCGTATTCGCATTCTAAAGAGAGATAACCCTTCATATTTTTAACATTTTCTTGAAATTTCTCGATTAAACTCTTAATTTCTGACCGCATAATTGATAGATATTTGTAAATTGACATGGAATTATCGTTTAAATTTGTTAAAATGTATTCCTTGAAAAGACCGTGTATTGAGGATAAAACTTCTACATCAATGATATTTTCAGGTTTCTCATTAAGAGTTTTGTCAATTTCTTCGATCATTTCAGACTTAGTTTTATCGTTTGTTTCAATGGACAATTTCTCAGCGATTGATTGAATTTTTTCATCTTTAAATAGATTGAGATCTTTTTTACTTTCCTTAAAATTTTTCTTTAGTTCACGCAATTTTTCTATATTATACATGTTTTGGTGATCGGCAATTTGATTTTCTTTAACCCAAGTCCTCAAATAATTTAGTTCTTTTTTCATAAATATCTTTATTTTTTAGATGATTTTTCGACTTATAATGACGAGTATAGTGATGTTCGAAAATGTCTTTTTTGCAGTACGGGCACTCTATCTTTTTCCGCTCCATATTTAAAGAGCAAAAAATTTGAATCTGCCAAGTTTTACTATTTAGTAAAATATCTTTTTATTAAGCTGAAAAATAGCAATAATTCAGTAGATTTCTAAGGATTTTTATCAAAATTTGATAAAAATTAGCACAATTTATGTAGAAACAGCGTTAAATGTTTCTATTTATATAGGAAAAATTTAAAGATTTTGATACAAATCAGCAGAATTTATGATTTAACAGCGTTAGATTCTTCTATTTATATAGGGAAAATTTGTATAACTCAGACTTTGAAAAGTGGAGAATTTTACTAGAATTTGACACAAATCAGCACAAATTTGTAGTAAAACAGCTGTAGATTCTTCTATTTATTATAGAAAAATCTGTAAACTAAGACTTAAAATTATTGAAAAAATAGTATAGTTATAGGACAAAATATTACTATATTGGTTTGTAGGAGGCAATTTAAATTCTATAATACTATTTTTTCAATATTTTTTTCTTATGTAAATGGAGCTACTAAAGGAATTAAATGAGGTTGGTGATTTAAAGTTCAAAGAATATAAGAAATTGATTGATTTAGAAGAAAATAAGAAGTATAAAATTGTGACATTGGATAAAATGAAAGATAAATTCGGGCTTACAATAATTGCCGAGTTGGAAGATTATAAAGTACACTTACCGAACAGATTTTTGACTGTTTTGGATGAGAAAAAGATTAAAGAATTAAACAAAAATGAAAAATTACACTTGGTTGTTACTGGAAAGAAGACTATTAAAGATAAAGACTGTGTTACAATTAACTTCGTGGAATAAAGATTTCGAAGATTTCTGGATTTTTTCATTAAAACAGCTTATAAATGTAGAAGCAAACATTGAACAGTAAAAACAGCTAAAGATTCGGTTATTTAACATTCGTGCTTTCCTGTTAGATTTCTTAGATTTGTTTATTGTTCAATGGACAGTATTTTACATTGATTTTCTGTCTGTCCCAAAAGTGCGCTAGAACCCTCATATTCATATCTACTTATATATATATATATATATATATATATATATATATATATATATATATATATATTATATATATATATATATATATATATATATATATATATAGGTACTATATCGTGCTTATCATTACTATTTTCATCTTACTACGACAGTTATTTATTCGTGGAAATAAATACAGTAATACATATCGCTCCGTCACACGCTTAGCAGCGGAATACTGTATAATTAAATAAAAAAAATTAATAATTAATGTATAATTATTTAATGTATTGTTTAGTTATTATTATGTATAATAATGCATGATTAATTTAGAATTAAAATTATTTTTGAAGTATTTAAATGAAATAGGTATTTCATTTAAATCTCTAGGGAACACTCAAATACAAAATACAAGTACAAATACTGGAATAAAAATGCAAAGTTTTATTTTCGTCTAAGTAATGCAGATATCAAATTTAGTTAAAAATATGTCTAATAGATGTACCGTGATTATTAAATGTCCAAAATTTTTTAAAAAACTTACGCAATTTATAATAGAAACACAAGTACGATTACTGATGCATTTTATTTCTGTTATTTGTAATATTTTAAAAAAAATTAAGTACACTAGTATAGGCTAATTAGCAATAATATAAAATGTCATGTCGAATAGTGTCCCTGAATATTCTATCTAAATACATACATCATAACTTCAGACGGAGAACAATCTTATTATACCCTTAACAATTATGTTTTATTCAATCGTTTACGTCCTTAAATTGAACGTGTTAGTGTAATCAGATAACAAAGCGTTCTGTTTAGTGTCAGTAGTAGTCGTGGTGTGTCAGCAATATAAGGGAAATAAGTGAGACGTAGACAGCAGTTTATATAAAATATTATTTTATATATCCATGGAAACAACATAGCATTTATATAATTTAATGTTTTAAATAATTCTAAAGTTTCATGTCGATGCAATTTTCAAACTGTTTTCAACTCACAGCTAGTCGCGGAAGTAGCACAAGGAACAAGATGTGATGAGCATATGCAGGACAACGAATAACAAGGATGAGTTACTAGTTTTTACTCGCTATCTCTCTTTTCCCAAATGGGTTTACGTCCTAATTGTAATGACTATTAATCATAGCACAAAGCATAAGAATTCAATATACCCCACTAATATTATAAATGTAAAAGTTTGAATGTTTGGATATTTGGATGTTCGTATGTTTAGATTTTTGGAGGTTTGTCCTTTAATCGCGCTGAAACTGTTATACGGATTGTGCTAAAATTTGGAACAGGTATAGGTTTTGGTCTGAATTAACATTTAGAGTGCTTTTTACCACGCATAACACATTCATTTCACCAAATAAAGTTGAATTAAAATTGAAAAATTAGTTTCTTTACATTCTAATGTTCTGATAAGAACTTAACGTAATACCTTTTCATAATTCAAAGAACTGGCAATAAACAGCTGTTTGACGGCTATAATTCGGCAAACTTTCTGAAACATCTGTTATAAATTTAAATTTATTTAATAATAAGTAAAACAGTGCTTGATCGGTAATTTAATGCAGATAGAAAATAAAATATTAATATATTAATTTTACTCTAGATTGCGCCAGTGACGAATTAAAATCACTTAATGCATTAAATATTGTTATAAAACTAACCTTAATGAACAAAGAATGTATGTATTCACATAACTTACTTTAAACTGGTGGGCTTCCGTGACATTATTATATTACATTTTAACAACAATGGCTTACGGAAAACCATAGAAAATGAATACAAACATAACTTAACGATTCATTCTTTCCCTGGCTACAGTCCAAAAAAGAAGTGAAACTCAAAACTTTAAAACGATTATTTTGGAATGTTGCATAACCTTAATAAGGATTTCCCCCTTAAACCGGAAGTACAAAAGAAGTAGGTAGGACTTCCCCCTAGGGTGTAATAGGCTTTTCAGTCTACTCAACTATGCCAACACGATGTTGACCAAAATATATTTTCCGAGAACTATATAATCGAACGTATATAGTATTGTAATCGAGGCAATATGGCAAGCAAAACCTGTGACATAGTAGGTAAGTGAATTTAAACTGTCTTAAGTAGGGACTTTTTAAATATCCTATGTAACTATATTTATTTTTTCTTCGTAAAAACAAACAAGGCAAACTATAGTACTGGAAATATCTCAGACCTGAAATATATGACAAGGACTGGAAATATACGCTTTTTGACCAAAGTAAGTTTCCGAGAACCTTGTTTGATTCGAGATTTGTGTTTTCTTGATCAAGATTACAAGGCAGACTCAGCTGTGACGTTATTTATATAATTAATACTAGAACCAGATATGCTCATACACGTGCCAAACATGATATGATAATTAAGTTAAACTCTGATACTATTTACCATGAACTTAATAATATTTACCTGATGTATGCCTACTTACGTTTATGTTTAGGACTCCCATAATATTACATCATAATTGATTTTTTATAAGGACTTCGGTTCTAAAAATTGCGTGCGAAGCCATGGGTAACAGCTAGTAGTTCATATGTAGTGCTGATAGAAGTACAAATTAACTATAGTCAATACAACTTATTGTTGTGTTTTGTGTAAAATGTTTTGTGCTGTGTATAATCCTCTCAGTACCTAAATAGTATAGGGAGAATCAGTTTAAATAATGTTATAGACGAGCCAACAGTAATGAATGTTTACGTTTCATATATTTTTATAAAAAATATTTATATAACTGTTTATGAGAAAAATTTTCTAACTTGTGTTTTTACAGCAATCTTTCTAGCACTTCCAATAAGCACGATATATGTAATAAGTTTAAATTAGTCAATGCTTTGTATTTAATATGTAAAAACGATAAAAACATTTCTTCATTAGTATAATTTGGTAATAACTCGGGGCCAAATATTTTTACACATAAATATGTTCTAGAAGTTTTTACTCATTCTATTAGTTACTGAAATACTCGCCAGAGCTCTCTTCCATAGTACAAAGAAGAAATAAAGGTCTACTTAAAACTATACAGTGTTACGAATGATAATTAAATTACAATTTTACATTTAAATATTAATTTTATCTTTATAACTAATAATAATTTAATGTTTGTTTCATGATTAAATATCATAAATCGTTTTGGAGTATAATGCGTCAGCTAAACTTCTAAATACGAGAGGGCACCCTGCCGCAGTGAACCATTGCCTGAATAACCTATGCACACATCTTCGTTAGCAATTAGATTTTTACAACAGCATCAGTACATCTTTAAACTTGCCACATAATTGTATTTTTAATTAATTCATTACGATACAATACAACTTATTAAATGTTTCCTGTTAAAATCCTGCAATACCGTTACGATTACTTACATTTCTCAAATACAATAATATTTGTGGTGGTCGAAATTAGGAAGGGAATCAAATAGTTGACAGTAAGAATGTTATTATTCTAAGCTCAGTATTCATATAACCTAACAGTCAGGCGAAAATAAACGTACAATGAACGTCAGTTAACCATATACAGACAGAAATAATCGACCTCTTTATATTGTCTGATTTTTAAATAGCTACTACTTTTATGTATGACGGTATGTATTAAGTTGTAGTAAGTTAAGGAAAATATTACCTGAGATAAAAATATGTTTTTGATTATATTTTTATAGCTTTCGATACCCTATGATTTCGATTTTCACTAAGGAATGTTATCCCACCCAGCCGAGTTTGTGCTCTTAAGGCTTATTATAATTCTCTGAACTTCCTCTGTGCTAGATGGAAACAAAAATATTGTTATATATGTCTTTCAGTTTTTCTCCAAAAGGTTTTTCAGAGGATAAAAACATCCGTTTTTTAAATCTTTCCCAACACTTACAAAAGATTTATTGAATGCATTTGTAATTTCACTAGGTTTTAACGATTGTTTTCCCATTTAATACCAAAGTAACATTTTCTTGCCGTTTACTGACCTGTTTGTCTGTTTCACGGTGAACAACCTCCCACACAGCCTTACATTTATTTCTCGCATCCGAGATGTGTCTGTCGTTTGCCATCCTCTTATCAGTACTAATTACTTCTGTTTCCTGGGTAAAACTCTGTTTGCGAAACAACGGATTACAGCTCTGACGTCCTGTAAATGAGGTTAGTTTAATAACGCCATTGTCAGGCCGAAACTGTTAGAACCTAGATATATGTAGAAATAATAATTACACCATGTAACGGAAAAATTGAAAAAGTAAAAAATGCAATACACTAAAACCCTACGCAAATACAGGAGCCGAAAGGTCGGCAGTACCCCCTTTCTTAATAAAATGGAGCCTATTAGAGTTATTCAGATGCTGTAGTATAGTGAAAATGGTTTTTATAAGCTGTAGGCCTAAGTGGAGTTTACGTAAAATAATGTATTCTCTCAATTATCAGCGTGTTATTCGGCTAACTATTTCGTTGGCATTGTCAGTTTGAGCTCAGCCAACAACATTGTCTTACATACACTTATTTTGTCCTTAATCATCTAAAAATAGTCATTTACCGTAGATTTCGCACTTGGAAATTTTGGAATTGCCTACCTTTCTTTTATTTAATAATCCGTGGAGTAATTTGTCGGCCCAACGGCAGAGAATAGAGAAGTGACTTTTTTGGTAAGACAGCTCACACAAAGTCTTTATTATTGCGCAATTCGTGAGGTCAAGCCACGTGTACGTGTCCCCTGGTCTGGCGAGGCAAGGTCACGGGGCAAGGTCATCGGCTGGGGGACGCTGGTGATGAATTGGTGTGGCGGTGCCGGGTCTTCCTACAGAGGAAACTAGAGGCCAAGTCTCGGTGGTTATTAGGATACAATCAAACCTTGATCTCTAAAAAGGCTTGATTTTTACTTTGCTTTGGAAGAGCGCATGCTTAACGAGGGATAGCTCTTAGGTTTCTTTCGATTGTTAAAACATCCAAGTAATTGTTAAGTGATGTTTTCACGGAAATATTGTGTATCAGGAACTGTACAAAGAAAGTAGTAGGTAGGAAATGTAGGTATCTAAAACCAATATTGTTTTTATTCATACACTAGCAGTTAATCGTGGCAGTTTAGAATGCCGATGTAAAGTTTAGAACGCTCGGTAGAATAGTTGACTCGTGAAATCAATAGAAACAAACAAAGACTCTCTCGCGTTTACAATATTAATAGATGTTTACCCGCACCTTCGCCAGCAATTTTTAAAATTTGAAGTCTATAGCCTACTTAGTCAAAGCACTTATGATGTAATATAATGGTCACCTATAATATGATATAAAACGTAATTAAGCATACGATCAGGTAACGTATTATTTCTACAGTTCATAGTTTAGACAATCAGAAGTTAAGAACTAACTCTAATATTACGTTTTGCGAGTATAGGAGCATTTCTAGTTAAAATTAGTTATATATCCGACGCTAATGTTGAGTTTTCCTTTTTCTCCTGGCTAAAAATATTTATAAATAAGTGTCAAAAAACCTACTCTGGATTAAAAAAAACCACTTAGTTCCAGCTCCTGTGATTTACTTAAGGTTTAATATATTTATTTATTTCAACGGTACAATACCAATTTAACAAATATTACAAGTAGATCCGAATGAAACCAACAATAGATAATAAGAATACAAACAAAACACAAAACTATATCAAGGAATTTTAACAGATAAGAATTAATTGTAAAACAGACAACGTAGCTCATACACCACGCATCACTTCCAGCTTCTCAGGAAACCAATAGCATCCGTCCTGAAAGAAGAATTCCCGAAGAAATTTACGGAGGAAGAAGCCACTTCGTCAATCCTCAGGGATCTGGATATGCCGTGGTTTTGAGTATAATTAGTTGGCTGGAAACTAAATTACCAGCGGACATAGTTGAGTTTGCCTTGTTCTGATGAAAGTAATATACTTAACTACTTAGGACTAAAAAGCCTACCTCCGTCAAAAATGTCTACTTCCGGTGTTTAAATTCACTTCTTGTGTAAGTATGTTTACGGTGCCAAATTTGAGTTTGCTTTATTTACTCAATAATATATATATAAAGCAGGATATATGGGTGTGTGTAGATTTAGGATTCCTACTTCTGTCAAAAAGCGTTGACTTCCGGTCTAAGATATTTCAAGTGCCATAGTGGAATATACCCCTGTTGTCCTGATAAATAGAATATATGTAAAGACTAAGGATTGAGAAGCCATTTCTGTCTACTTACGTCTCTTGCAATCTTCTTTCAGTTCAGATGTATCCAGTGCCATATTCGAGTTTGTATTTTTGTCACTATCTAAAAAAAAAAACAAATACATACTATTGCCTACAGTCAAAAGTATCTAGTCCCGGTATAAGGAGGAAATCCTTAGGAAGTTTAAGTAACAGTTTCAGTAATCATTTATTGCCATTGTTTTTTCGGACTGTAGTGAAGTCAGTCAGTCTGGAGTGTCTAAAGATTCTTGCACATAAACATTCATAGTTATTATAATACATAAATATTATTCTTAAAATATTGGTTAAATTTAAACATATAATTGCGCTGAACAAATCAACGTTGACACAAACAGATGATTACATAACAAGAATATTTCTATTAATATTTTGTAACTTTAGAGGCTGATGGATTTTTTGCCATTTTAGAGACCAGTGGGTAATAGCCCGGTGGGATTTTCAAAATAATAATAGGTATATATTCGTCCCAGTGGGACCCTATAACAATTTCAACGGAAATTTCCAGTACATATCCGTTTAAATAGTTTATGCGTTAAAAGCTAAAACAAAACAAGCAAAGACACTTTCGCATTTTATACTTTTTTAGGATTAGGGTTAGGATTTCCTTTTAATGGAAACATCATAATTATAATATAGTAAACAAAATAAACTCTAAACTGATAACAAGATGAATAATTATAACCGGTAACAAGATAAATATATATCAATATAAAAAATAACAGAATGATGTGTAACAAATAATCAATAGTTAGATAATAAACCCCCATCAAACCTTATTTGGTTGCGTATACAAAGGAAAACAATGTTATTGTAACATAAGTGAATATCGATGTATTGAATATAATATAGGTTCAAGTACTAGAACAAGGAATAATACATTAATAAAAAAGAGGTCATATTGATTGAATCTAACTCACTAAAACACTTCATAAACTTGTTTTTCGAATGAGAACTAGAGATACGGCAAAGAAGTCGATCTGAGAAAACACCAGATTTTTTCTCTCTCTCCCAACTTCTACAGACCGCTATTATAAATTCATAACCGCTCAAAAATAGATTTTGTACCGCGTACTGCAAGCGATTTATGTATTATGTTCTGGTACACAAATAAAAACTCAGCCCCTTCGACCATTATATCTCGCAAGTTATAATAGTTTAATTTTTGTTCAAGTAATTAGTATATTACTTAAATAGAATATGAATTCAAGAGCCCAATCATTACCAATTAATACAAGTCATGAACCTTCCTCCGTTGCCAAGGCTACAAACAATTTCTCCACCTTTGCTGAAATGGAGAGTTATCCTTCCTCTCTTCTATACGCAGATTCATATTCCAGAAGTTGCAGCAGCAGCAGATACGGAAGTAACACTGGACAACAATTAGTGGACACTTTCTCCTCTGGAGGTACTGGCTGTAGATCATTCTTCACTCTCACTCTCATCGACACTCTCGGCTGTTGTGTGGTGTGGTGTTACCGTGGTGTGTGAAGACTGTGGTGCTCCGTGGTTCCTTTGTGGTGTTTCTCGCCTCACTGGCTGGTCCCTGGTCCTGTGGTTGCACCCCTCTGCCCAGTGAGTATTAACCACGGTCCAGATTTAAATTTAACAATTCCGTCCAAGTTCGGGAAATGTTACCCTCGGTATTTCCGTAAAGTAATATTGACAGAACATAGTTAGTGTCCTTGGCCTTGGAGGAATCTAGACAGCTGTTGTAACATTTCTTCGGACAATCAATTTTAAAAATAAATCGGACGAATACATCATTCCATGATGATCCTTCGGAAGAGATTTTTTTCTTAAGGTTAATGCAGGCTATTCCTTGGGTGTAATATGTATTTTTTAATTTTAAAGTCGTTATCCCTGTAATAATACTGTAAGTTCCTTGAACACAACAGGTTTTTTGATCATTTCCTCCAGAATTAGTAATTTAAAAGTAGAAACATGTTGTTGTAATCAGACCCTTATAAAAACAGCTGAGTTAAAATATATAAACTTTTTAACAGTGAGTCCTGTGTTTTGAGTTACAGTTTTAGGGGGTTTTCATGGTTTTAGATGATTTAATCAGTTAAGAAAATTATATTTAAGTATGAAAATGTCATTAAAGAATTAAAAGTTTTTAAGAAACTTGTTCTTAAACATTTTTTTTTTCTTTTAAATAAAAATTATAGTTTTTATGAAGACCTAATAATTACAAGGTGCTCCCTAAAAGTTTGAATCAGTTAGCTAGAACTCTTGAAATTATAAAGGAATTTTCCAATTTTTTATGTCTTAAGAAAATGTATCTCTTAGAACGCTACGGACAATATTTAAAAAAATATTTACATTGAAAACCAATTGCTTCACCGTAAGTGTTTAGTGCTAAAACAGACTGTTTCGCTATTGCTTGGGAATTTTAGAACTACTTCGTATCAACTTTCTTAATTTAATGTTCTCGTTTTGAATTTTGTAATAAATATCAAATATGCTATTTAAAATATCTTAACAACCACCGGATTCGTTTTCCTCTAGTCTGGAGCTTACTTACTAAATATCAAATTGTTAGTTTATTTAGTGAATGAATTGATAATTCAATAAAATATTACTCTTAATTTAGATACTTAAAAGTGGATTAGGCTTTCCAAGAAATCCTAATTTTGCATACATAATAAAGAGAATTTAAATATACGTATAGCTGAGCTATAAGTATATTTTAAAAATTAGATGAGAGACTTTTTAAATATTTTTCTAAAGCAATGCATTACCACATTTTTTAATTTTTAACGTAGATTACTTATCGTACAAAAATGTCTAGATCTTTTAAAGGCATGCATCATCCCGCATCTTCGTCATTTTAACTCTTTTGAACCACTAACCGGTTGCCGGTTATGCATTTGAATTTCCCAATAGTTAAAAATTAAACTGCGTTATAAAGAAGTTCGTCTCAAATCTAAAAATTTTTGACTTTAGAAACTTAAAAATTTAATGGATCAATGTTATTTATTGATATAAATACGATTTTCTGTTACTACCAATGGTTTATAATTTATATTTAGTAAACTATGTTGTGGGACATATCGTTCTCGTCTATTGTAAGTATTATCATAGAAAAAGGCATTTTTCTGTGGCACCACTACCTTTGATTATAACTAGTAGTAATATTATTTATGACTAATAAATCTAACAATCAGTAGTTGTGCATTTATTGTATTACAAAAATAGCAGAAAGAAACGAGTTTACAATTTCTGGTTATAATGAGACAAATAAGTCTTAGTGAATGTTTGCTACAGCGCGGTGACGTTAACCTTTTCTTTAGCCTTGGGAGGTGGTCGATACCTTGAATGACCTCAGACGAAGAGGTACCTGTGATTTTCAGATCTTGGAGGTACTTCCTCGCGCACACGATTCTGCCAACGAATGCAACATTACGTCTCTGACTTGACTATTTTGAACTGCCGTTATAACATGAGACTTGAAAGATGTACGGGATTTTCAACATCTTAAATGTCAAATTTCAACTCCGAGTCACGTAATGGTTGACGTTGGACGTGCTGCTACTAAAAATTTGGTGGCGAACTTGTTGAAAATAATGTTACAACTCGTATAAGAGTTTCTGGTATATCCTTAGGATACGAGTTGCAGGATTTTCTCTAATAGCTTTTACTAAGTCTACACGATTATTTAAAGTATAAATGCGACATATAAATTTATAACCTAAATCATTATCTTATTCATTTTTATGAATGTAAATCAAATTCCCTAGCGCTTGCCCTTTTGAAAGTAATAAACTACAATTTCATATATATATATTGACAGGGATTTTATTCCGGCTATATCAGGCTTAAGTCAGGCCTGTTTCCCTCTTCTTGGATTGTTCTTAGTTTAATGTCGCCATAACTTGGACCTCTCAATTAGTTTTTTTTGTTATTTTGTTATTATACAGAGGCCACTCTGTCCCCTATCTACTACTTATTACGCTATGTAAATAGGTTATAGATTAGGTTCTCATAAATATTTTACTAGTAGTACCAAAGTTGAATTTATCCATTACGAGCACTCACGTGATCTGAGCTTGAATTTGGGTACTGTATCGAGGGATGTTTTTCTTTTTCGCCAGGAGTGCGGGGTGGCGTCAGAGGCACCAATAAAGCCCGCGTTGATGGCCTAGGTCATTTCCGACCTTAGATCACGTCCCAGATCGTTCAACGTGCCTGATTGCTTTATTGGCACAAGCAATACAATCAATATTAATTTCACAGGCTAGCCGATTGCTGTTCTGTTTTGTTACTTTTAGAGGTGGGTGACACAATTTGCAATTAGCAGTTTCATTCAAATACTTTTCTAGAGTTGCCAAATTAACTACAGTGTATTCTGATTCATCATTATTGAATTTATTATAACTATCAAGGGGTTTACTCAGTTTTGAGATACTGAGAGGCCTATGCCTAGATTCAGAACTGGAAGATATGTTTGAAGGCCTATTTTTACCTGGAATTTTTGCCATGGTATTTCCGTTTTTTGAATATTTTGGTACTTCTGGTCAAAATGTACTAAATATAAACACACAATTTTTCACAATAACAGATTTTTAGTTTAGAGAAAATTCACAAATACAATGCTAAAAAATCGTTGTATAAACACTAACCAAAACAAGTCTAGTAAACAACAAATCATCTGAATTACAAAACACATGAACTGCAATACAGTTGTGAGAGTGTTGCCAACACGGCAAACAATAATAACATTACAAAAACAAAAACATGTGTACTATAAAAAAGTATTGTTTACGGCCATTGTAAGCTAAGAGAGAGTAGACCCATTGGAATCCAGATTTTAGCTAACACTCGCAAGAACATGGCCCCATTCTAATGTAAATAAAGCAATTATATATTTGTTTACTATATAAGTGTTATATATCACACTTATACAGAAAATAAACATGCTATAATTGCACCATATAATCTTCTTTTTTAATTTTTGGTGTAATTAGGACCAAACAGGTAACAAGGACCAGGGCCAGGATCAGGACTTGCAGATGAGTTACTGTTATTGTTCAGATATCACAGTTTCCAACGTCACCCAAAACCATTTACATCTTAGCTTTAGCGACTAATATTCATATCATATAAGGCACAGGATAATGCTTATATAAAAGATAAAGTGATTATGACTTAAACAGTTTTTTTAATACTTCTACGATTTCATTCTTAGACTGGTTAGAGTACTGTAGTCATGAATTTCATATGTAAGTTTGTAGAAAAGCTAGTTAATCTTTTTTGTCCTATTTCGAATTGGTTTAAAATTTTTTCAAAACAGATATAATATTAAATTGATTTTTGGATTTGTTTTTACGTACCAGTTAGTAATGAAACCTCCAAAATAAGTTTCTATGAACATAAAAAAGCATTAAAGATGTCAATTACCATACCCGAAGTTTGCTTATCTTTCATATACATAAAAATATATAGACATTAAATAAATAATAACTGTTTAAATCTATTTCAGGCAATACATGTAACTAATATTCGCAAGAACATGGCTCCATTCTAATTTAAATAAAGCAATTATATATTTGTTTACTATATAAGTGTTATACTATATCACAGTATACAGAAATAAACATGCTATAATTGCACCATATAATCTTTTTTTTTAATTTTTGGTGTAATTAGTATAGTTTAGTATAGTGTAATTAGTATAGTAACCCATATACTTATACCACAAATTAATTTAGTTCATTTGTTTTTTATTTTTATTTTATTTACATTATTCTAGCACCTGAAGATGAATTCTCAGGATTTAAATTGCCCATAGCACTAATAAATAAAAATAAAGGTATTGCATGTGGCATATAAATAATTACATGATTGTAATTTTTTCATAATTGAAAAATCATTTAAATGTTCAATTGTTTTACAGCCATACTTATGAAATTTTTCTAGTAAGCTGTAATTTGACATCGAACTTAAACTAGTTTGTACTAACTGGTATATACCAGCAATGTTTAGTTTAACTATGTTTAATTATTGAGTGGTTTTGACTGATAAAATCTTGCAATACTGAATTCAGGCCAATTTCACATTTCTCTTAGTGTAAAGCCTGAAATATGACGCTGTCACAGATTGGCTCATGGAATCTGGCGTCAACGTCCATCCAAGAGGTTTATAGATATAAAACAGTTTTCCAGTCCAACTTCTGCAATATACGCTATATCTTCTTTATTAAAAAAAGTTCCTTCAAAAAATAGTCAATATATAATTTCATAGGCAAATATTTATTGTAACGCCAATACAGTTATGTATCAAACGTGATGTTGAAAAGTTTATACTGAAATTTGGATTTACTAAAATTAGCTTATAGAAAAATCCTACATTACAGTATAAACATAACAAGAAAATGTGTGACAAAATTCCTGAATTAAGTAATACATATAATGGCAATTCAGTCGCAATATACAAATATACGAATGATGGGTTTAGCTCATTTTTAGCCTAGTATCTGGCATTGTTAGAGACTTAACTTCCAGAACCAGCTGGGGTCCGTTTCTGTGTGAAGAGATCAGAAATAGTTGGCAACGAGGACGTACAACACTAAACTGCACTTTTGATACTAGAGACATCTGGACTACTAAAGAGCTCTGACTTGTTTTCAAGCTGATACTCAAACTCTTTTGCCACAGTGTCTGGCAGATGAAGACAAATTCGGTGAGTTTGGCAGTCTTAGACTATGTAAAGCTTTAACCTATCTAGCTTTCGTATCAATTCTCTTCTCTTATCTATAAAGTCGTTTAATTTGGTCTTGTTTGTAATTTTGTCCTAGACATCTCGCATTCTACTACGTCCTTTATCTTAAAACCATAAACCTTTTCTATATAACAGCACCGCTTCCACATGCAATATACACCTGACCATCTGTATGGACGAAACTTTCAAAACTCAGAGTTTAATATGATTAATATTAATAAATAATAATTATAATATGAGTGCAATATGATTCACATTTGTGTAATACTACTTGCAGTAAGTTTTTATAGAACAATTTTAAAGTGTGTACTGTATTCTAGATTATTAGAATCGGAAAACCCAAAGCAAAGTTTTAAAATCAATGTAGGCTTTGTTATTGCAACTAGATAAATTAATCAGAATTATCGTTAAATTACAAAGCGAAAAATGTCCCTCTGTACTGTATCTCAGTTGTATTATTTCAACGCATAAACTATAAAGAAGAAAAATCATAAATTCAAACTACACTTTAACTACATGCTACTTTGATTTTAAATTATATCTATCCTCTCTGAATAGATATTTTAAACGTTTTATGAAACATTTCCTGTTGATTTATATCTAATTAAATATAGAATCTTTCTCCCTCACAGACTATACAAATAAGGGATGTTTACCAAGAACACATGGAAATTTTCTTTATTAAAATGTTATTGTAATTAATTTAACTTTAATCTTTATTGTGTTCAAAAGTCCTGAAAACATAACATGAATTGGGAACCAGATAACCGAAATTTAGATTAACTGAAGTCGTGATGCATACGAGCTATTTAAGATAAAAACAACAATAACATATTATAACGAAACCACACATTAATAAAACAGTGTATACTTTAGAATTATGAATAAAATTTATCTAATATCCATGGATACAACAGAGTGTATAAGTGGTTTAAATGTTTTTGGTTAAGTTAAAAGTTCTATATTTCAGTATTTCCAATTTCTTTTAAATAGTAGCAATGAAGCACCAACAGGAACACGATGTAATCGCCAGAAGCAGGAGAAGTTCCAGGGTCAATATGAGGAATCACAAGGATGAGATATGTTTATTGTTTAGATATAATGGCTATTTTTCCTCTATTTCTTTATTACCAAAATCAGTTTACAATCCTTGTTTTAGAGGCAACTAGTTTCAACATAACACTGGAACAATTTAGCTTATATGTAATAATTTCTAGGTTTCCAAAGGAAATTTTAATAACCAATAAATGATATTTTGATTATTTATATTAAATAAATTTAAAAACATATTTAGCGGTTTGTAAGAGAAATATGGTCTACAACTGTTAAATCATCCAATTAATTTCTTAAACGTACACCAGTTCTTTCTTCTACAGTACAATAAATAACAGATAAGAACATTACATTATACAGTAATAGAAAACGCTTCATAAGGTTCTAATGTTACTTAAAATATCGTATTTTTCTATGTAAGTAATGACAAGTAATAAAAAAATTTTCATGACAAAAATAAAATGAGATAAAAATTTGTCATGGAGATATTCTTGTTAGTAGTATCTTTGATATAAAAAGGTGCCAAAAGATATAAGAATAGGACACCCATATGAAATATAAAAAACAGTTATCATATATATATATAATATATATATATATATATATATATATATATATATATATATATATATATATATATAAGTAGATAGTAATATGGGGTTCCTGGCGCACTTTCGGAGCCGACCGAAAAGCAATGTAAAATACTGTTCAATGTACCATAAAGGAAGCTGAGAAATAACACAGCAAATCTCAATGAAAAATTAACCGAATCTACAGTCGTTCGTCTCCAAAAGCGATCGGTACATTACTATCTACTCTGTGGAATGAAAAATTAACCGAATCTGAGCTTCTACTTTCTTAAGCTGTGCTTTGTAAAATGTTTGTCAAATCTGCTACGAATAAAGGAAAAAATCTTCGAAATCTTAATAAAATTTTAATCAATTTAAAACATTTTTACTAAAAACATACTGTACTTTAATAAAAAACTTTTCTACTAAATAAACAACATGAACTCACCAAAGTCTCTACAATTTCTAGCATTTCAAAAACAGTGTACAAAGAAAAGATGAATTCAACGAATTACCAAAACATTTTAAAGAACAGTTGATACTTTCCTTAAATGATACAGAATTCAAAGAACTTGTAAAGTCTTTTGCAGAAAAAACGTCTAATGGAGTGTTTTACTATCGGCAAAAAACTAAAAAAGTAAGGGATTACATATTTAATATAATTACGAAAGATATTGAAAAGAAAGTAAAAAATAAACAAACAGAGAGTTTTCATCGTTTTTTTTATGACATTTTTCCCATATTATACGTTCTTTCAAGATAATCAAGACTTAATTGATGAATTTCTTAGGAATTTTTTGTGAGTATCAAGATTTATCAACACAATTCATTAAAGAGCATTATAGAATTTTTCTTATAGAATATAGCCACATTTTTGTGTGAAACAAAAGGTATTACTGTAGATAATATTCCATGTGATTCCTATGAAGAAAGACACCAACTATGGTTATCAAAACAGTACTATGACGTGGGGGAGGGACTGCAAGTTTTAGAGTTAAGACTTTATTCTACAAAGTTAATTGTTATAATTTTCTTTATCTTTTATAGTCTTCTTTCCAGTAACAATCAAGTGTAATTTTTCATTTTTGTTTAACTCTTTAATCTTTTTTTCATCCAAAACAGTCAAAAATCTGTTCGGCAAGTGTACTTTACAATCTTCCAAACTCGGCAATTATTGTAAACCCGAATTTTATCTTTCATTTTCTCCAAATTCAAGATTCCTATGTTTCTTCCTTTCTTCCAATTCATTTAACTTCTTATACTCTTTAAACTTACATTCTCCAATATCATTTAACTCTTTCAAGAACTCCATTTAAATAGAAAAAATTCAAAGTCAAAAAGTGCAAAACCATTTCTCGGTCGACCTTTTCTCCTCCCTCTGTCTCTTTCTCTCTCCCTCTCTTTTTATGCCTATGACACGATCACTTCTGCCGTTTATAGGCTAGGATCTATATTCAGGCTAGAGAGAGAGAGAAGAGCGAGATACGGATAGAGAAATGGTTCCGGAATACGATCTAAATACTTCTGAACTTGGTGTTTCTCTCTCCGCTATGGCCACTCGCATTGAAACAGTTCAGAAGTAAACTTCCTAACCGACCAAACCGAATTCGCGGACATATATACTCAGCAACACAATACAACAGCCCATCGAGAAGTAAAAATTTAAGAAATTAATTTAAAATATAATTTGAAAATTACAAGTAACAAAATGTACGCATATTTAAAATAGGTAAAATTATCTAACATTTTGAAAAAGAAAATGTTATAATAGTAAACGGGAACACAATTTTTATTCTTAAAAGCAAATCTGCATTACCGACATTTTAGTTCCGAAAGATTGCGCTGTGTGTATCAATGACAGTCGAGGTGTGCTACTACAGACCGACCATCACGATAATCGCTTCGCCTGCGTCATATCCGTAGTGATATCACGCCGTGAGAGGCGCAATCGTTGGTTTACAAGCACCATTTAGTTAAATAAATTTTTCTATCTAAATGGAGCGCGATATAATATCATGTCCGTTCTGCAAAATAGAAATTTTAAGAAAAAACTATGATCGCCATTATAATTCTAAAAGTCATGAAAAAAACAAGCAAATTTACAATAATGAACTAAATTATTTAAGACAGTGGGCTAGAGAAAATAAAATTGCCGATCACGAAAACATGTTTAATATTGAGAAATTACGTGAATTAAAGAGAAATTTCAAAGTTGAAAAGAAAAATCTCGACCTATTTAATGATGAAAAACTTCATTCAATAGCTGAAAAGTTGGCTATCGGTACTAACGATAAAACCAAGTCTGAAATGATCGAAGAAATTGATAAAACTCTTAAAGTAAAATCCGAAAATATCATTGATGTAGAAGTTTTATCCTCAATACACGGTCTTTTCAAGCAATACATTTTAACAAACTTGAACGATAATTCCATGTCAATTTACAAATATCTATCAATTATGAGGCCAGAAATTAAAAGTTTAATAGAAAAATTTCAAGAAAATGTTAAAAATATGAAGGGCTATCTCTCTTTGGAATGTGAATACGAACGAACTTTAGTGAATGGTGAACCGCAAACATGTCTAATGTATTTTACTATCAAAGCAGACGAAATCTTTGACGTAAACGACTTTATTACTAAGCAATTTAATAAATTAACACATCGAGAACAAACGAATAATCCAAATAAAGGTTCCGGATGGACATTTAAAAGTTGTAAACAACTAGTTTTGAGCCTTAACAAACACGAAATGATGAATGCAGGATCATACATCGATTTACCAAAGAATATCAAAGATAAAAAAGCTTGTATAAATATAAAAAGTAGAGATGATTTTTGCTTTATTTACTCAATAAGATGTGCTATTGAAAAACCAGAAAGAGACTGTGAACGTGTAAAGCAATACGAAAAATTTGTGAATGACGAAATATTTTCAGGTTTTGAGTATCCAATGTCTCTGAAAGATATACAAATATTTGAAAAACGAAGCTACAATTCCAAGTATAAGTATCCAACAATGTCTATCAATGTCTACAGTTTTGATGAAAATATTAACATTGTTCCGTTACAAATTTCTGAAAAATATGACGCTGAAACAAACATTGATTTATTGTATGTTTAAACAAGATGATAAATCTCATTATGTTTTGATAACCGATTTAAATAAGCTTGTTTCTTCTTCGCAGTTGTCTAAACATAAAGAAAGAAAATTTTTGTGTAGAAGATGTTTAAGGCCATTTTTTACAAATCTGGAGATTTAAACAGATCACTTAGAAATTTGTAAAAATCATGAAGTTTGTAAGCCAATTATGCCATTTCCAGGTCAAACAACTAAATTTACTAATTATTCAAAAGAAATTTAACCATCCGTACGTAATTTATATGGACTTTGAGAGCATATTAGAAAAAATTCCGACATGCAAGAACAATCCACAAAGATCGACTACAACCAAGATTCAGAGGCACATTCCTTATGGTTTTACTCTATATTTAGTGTCCGAATGTGACCAATCGCATGTACAAACCGATATGTTATCGTGCCAAAAATGAAGAAGATTTGAAAAACGTCCCGACAAAATTGTTTGAAGAACTCAATAAATTATCGAAATACATAGCTAAAAAATATAATTCTAAGAACCAAAAACCCTATGAAATTAACTGAAGAAGAAGAAATTTCGTATCAAAATTCAAACGTTTGTCATATCTGTGAATGGTCTGCTTATGATGTTGGGTCAATTCAGTATGGTTTTACTCCTGATAGTTGGAAAGATAAGAGTTATAATAAAGTGAGAGATCATTGTCATTTAACCGGCAAGTTTCGAGGCGCAGCTCATGCATGTTTGCAATCTAAATTTGAAATTTCCTCAGAATATTCCCGTTTTCTGCCACAATATGTCAAATTACGATACTCATTTGTACATAAAAGAATTGGCTAAACAATATGGAAATGTTGATTTGATTGCAAACACCGATGAAAAATATATAAATTATTCTGTAAATTCTGGATATGGCTATGAATTCGAAGGTGATAAGCCAAGAAAATTCATCAAGTTTTCGTTTGTAGACACGTTCAGATTCATGGCCTCGTCTATAGAAAAGTTAGCTAAAAATCTAAAGAGAGAAGACTTCAAACATACAAATCATTTTATACAAGATGGACTGAATGAGATAATAGAAAGACAGCCAAATGACGACGACGAGATTTTTAAAATTCTATCTGGAAAAGGAATATTTCCCTATGAATTTATCGACAGTATTGAAAAACTTGATTACACAGAAGAATTGAGAATTCAAGATTTCTATTCACTTTTGACAGATGAGAGCATATCTGAGAAAGATTTTCAACACTACTTAAATGTTTGGAACAAATTAAAAGAGAAAAATCTAGGAAATTACTCTGATCTCTATAACATTCAAGATGTTCTATTGCTCGCTGATATCTTTGAAAATTTTAGGAATATTTGTTTGAATTGCTATATAAACTCGATCCGGCACACTATCTAACAGCTCCCAGTCTCGCATGGGACGCAATGTTAAAATTAACGAAGATAGAATTACGATTAATTAGTGATTATAATATGTATTTGATGATCGAAAAAGGTATTCGCGGAGGCATTTCTCAGTGTATTAAACGATATGTGAAAGCAAATAACAAATATTTAAAAGATTTTGATAAGACAAAGCCCGAAAACTATTTACTCTATCTCGATGCAAACAACCTTTATGGGTATGGTCTTATGCAAAAACTGCCGTTTAGTGATATCAAGTGGATGGATCCTAAAACGTATACAAAAGAAGAGTGGCAAGAAACAATTTTAGAACTCACTGGCGACGAAGATTATGGCTATATTCTCGAAGTCGATCTTGGATATCCAACAAATTTACACGAACATCACAAGGATTTACCTCTTGCTCCAGAACATTTTAAAAACAAACTTTGCACAACTCTACTGGATAAAACTGAATACGTTGTTCATTCGAGAAATTTGAAGTTCTATTTGGAACAAGGTATGATTTTGAAACATGTGAATAGAGTTATTGCATTCGATCAGAAGCCTTTTATGAAAGAATACATTGATTTTAACACAAACATGAGAACCAAAGCTACAAGCGACTTTGAAAAGGACTTTTATAAGCTGATGAACAACTCAGTGTTTTTGGAAAATCTATGGAAAATGTGAGAAACAGATGTGATATTAAGCTTGGAAATGAAGAATTTTCAATGAAACAGGCCAAGAAAACGAACTTCAAATGCTTCACTATCTTTGACGACAACTGTATAGCGAGTCACATGTACAAACAAAAGGTAAAATTTAACAAGCCGATTTACATAGGGTTTTCAGTTCTCGACCTCTCAAAATTGCTAATGTACGAGTTTTATTACAACAAATTAAAGAAGTTTGATCCAGATTTGAATCTGTGTTACATGGATACAGACAGTTATTTTCTAGAATTGAAACGAGATCCTTTTAAAATTATTAAAGAAAATATAGATGACTTTGATACAAGTGATTATCCAAAAGATCATGAATGTTTCACTACTAAAAATAAGAAGGTAATAGGGAAATTCAAAGATGAGTTAAATAGCGAAGTTTTAGAAGAATTTTGTGGTTTAAGATCGAAAATGTACTCGTACAAATATCTAGATAAAAACCCAGTTAGGTGTAAAGGAATTAAGAGAAGCGTTGTAAATAAAACAATAAATATCGAAAACTTGAAGAGATGTTTGTTCGAAGATAAAGAAGAATTTAGGGAGATGACAGTCATCAAAAGTTATAAACATGAGTTGTACACTGTTACCATAAACAAGCTGGCACTGAACGCTAAAGATGATAAGAGAATTGTCCTAGAAAATAAGATCGATACAGTACCGTATGGCTATGAAGCAAAATCTGATATATTAGACGAATTAAATAAACTTGGAAACTTTGATATGTAAATGGAAGATGATTTAATTCACTGTCACAAGTGTAAAAAGAAAACGAAAAATATAGATTCAAAAATCGTTCAAACTCAAAATGGATTGTATAGAATTGCTGCAAAATGTTCAAAATGTAAGACAAACAAGAGTAAGTTTATAAAGAATCCAAATCCAAAACCTGTTAAGCAAGAATTGAAGACTAAAGATGAGATAGAGATTGAAGCTCGAGAAATTCATGCACCAGTACGAAAAAAGTTTAAAAAGAGAAAAATTATAACATTAGGAATTGACGATTTATGGGCAGCAGATTTAGTTATAATGTCTAACTATTCGGATCAAAATGATGGATTCAAGTATATGTTAAATGTTATTGATACTTTCTCAAAATATGCTTGGTCAAGAGCTATCAAAAGAAAAAACGGCAATAATATTTCAAAAGCTTTCGAAGATATAGTAAAAGATGCCATAAGGATCAATCACAAACCTCCAAACCTACTTCATACAGATAAGGGTTTAGAGTTTCAAAAATAAAGAATTTAACGATGTTTTGAGGAAATACAACATTAAGATTTATCATACTGAAAACGAAGAGAAATCAAGTATTGTAGAGAGATATAACAGAACTCAAAATGAGAGAATGAAAGTAATTTTTGAGATTAATAAAAACTTTAAATGGATCGATATTCTTCAAAAAATCGTAAACAATTATAACGATACAGTTCACAGCACAATCAAAATGAAGCCTAAAGACGTAGATAAAGATGCAGAAAAAGAGTTATTAGAGTCGGTTTTAAGTATGTTCCACCAGAAATTCACACGAAAACTAAATTTAAAGTCAATGATCATGTAAGAATTGTTAGTAAAAAACAAACATTTTCGAACAAATATAAGAACAATTGGTCAAGAGAAATCTTTGTGATTTATCAAATTAATAACACAGATCCTGTAACTTATAGTATAAAAGATTTAAATAATGAAGAAATAACCGGAAAGTTTTATGAATATGAATTGAGAAAGTCAAAGCTGTAATATTTTTTCTATATAAATGGAGTCTCAAAAGAAATGTACAAAGTGCAAAGAATTTAAAGATTTAAATGAATTTTATAAAGATAAAAATAGGAAAGATGGAATGCATTATAATTGCAAAGATTGTGAAAGGGAATATCATAAAGAATTATATGATAAAATAGAAAAATTAACTTTGGAAGATAAAGAATGTCTTAAATGTAAAGAAACTAAAAAAATTTCAGAGTTTAATAGTGATCACTATAGTAGAGATAAGAAAGACTCATATTGTAAAGATTGTGTAAAGAAGAATCACCATAGATTATATTATGAAGATACTCAATGTGAATGTGGAAGAACTATAAAATGGTTAAATAATTATCAAAAACATTTACAAACCAAATATCATAAGTTAAGAGTTTAACATTTTCATCGTGTAATAATTTTTTCTATAAAAATGGAGTCTCAAAAGAAATGTACAAAGTGTCAAGAAGAGAATAGAAAAGACTGTTATTGTAAGGAATTATATGATAAAATGAACAAATTAACTTTAGAAGAGAAAAAGTGTTACTTTTGTAAAGAAATTAAAAATATTTCTGAATTTAATAACTGGCAGTATAGTAAAGATAGAAAAGATGCTTTTTTGCAAAGATTGTGTTAAAAAAATTTTCAGCGAAAGTTATAAAAACGAAATGCCTTGTGAATATGAAAAAAAAATTCTACGATGGTTACCTAGTTATGCTAAACATTTACAAACAAAATATAATAAATCGAGAGTTTAACATTTTCATCGTGTAATTTAGATATTCTATAAATCAGTCGAGATTCTGCCATATTTGTAGTAAAATGATTTCCGTTGTATAAAATATTCAAAGATTCTTTCATTTGGTTATACAGATTGATAGAATTTGGTTCGTCATCAATGAACAAAATCTCTAATTCAGGATAATTTATTTTTAGATGTTTTAATCGGTTTGGTATTTCTCGTTTCTGAGCTCTGATAACGTAATAAGGCCATTCCCACATGTGATTCTTCTTAATTAACACAAAAACATAGTGTTTTTTTCTTATCAAAATCTTTACATACCATATCTCTCTTCATTAATTCCATTCGCAATTCTTGATTCTCTATTTTCAATGATTTCATTTCATCTTTAATTTGTAACTGTTTTATTTCATCTTTTAACTGCTTATTTTTCGTTTTCAAGTTTGTACTCGCCATATTTTCTAATACTCGGTAAAAACTTCTTTTGTAACCCAATTTTTGAAGATTTTTGCCTCTTTTTTATGTGATCTCAAAATTAAAGAATAAAGTCCAGATTCATTGATAAAAACAGTGTCAGGATGAAGATTGTTAAGGGGCCATTCGAATAGCCCCTTGTTTTTTAAGTAAAAATATTGAATTTTGTCATCATTTTCAACATTTAATTTAATTGCGTTTTTTGTTTTTTCATAACCTAATATTTCACAAACATCTTTAGCCTTAAACCAGATTACATTGTTTTCGTCTACAATCGTTACAACAATGTCTTTATTATTGAATATAAGTTGATTATTGAGTAGGTCTACAACTGTCTCCATTTAGATAGAAAAGAAATTTAACTAGTAATTTTTATTTTGAGAATAAAGCCCAGATTCATTAATGAAAACAGTGTTTTTTTTGAAAGTTTGAAGGCGGGGGCGAATCACCCCTACCTTCAGAATGTATGTTTTCGAAGCTTTTTTTATATTTTTCTTTGACATGTTCTTTAATTGCTTTCTTCGTATCTTTATATTCTAACACCTCTGCAACATCTTTCGCCTTAAACCAAAAATTCATTATTTTCGTCAACAAATGTTAAAATTTCTTTATTATTGAATTTGAGTAGATTCACAACTGACTCCATTTAACTAGTAATTTTTTATTTCAGAATAAAGCCCAGATTCATTGATAAAAACAGTGTCAGGATGAAGATTTTGAAAGGGTCTATGGGATAGACTCCTGTTGTAATTTATACATTCAAAAGTTGTTTTCTTGAATATTTGAAGGTAAGAACGATTCGTTCCCCCCTTGATTCATCATTCTTTCGACAATCTTAAATATATTGTTGTTTTACTCTCATTATTTAATAAATTTCCCTCAGAGTCTTGTATAGTCAGAACGATTTTTTGAATTCTTTTAATATTTTTTTCTAATTGGAATATAATCGATTTCATTTGGTTTTTCACTGATTTTTGATCCATAAGCAACATTTGGGAAAAAAGTGTACAAAATTTCCGATTCTTTGTGTAAATGTTCGGTATGATTTTCAAAACTAGGTTCAACGAGATTACAATGTACTTCAATTACATCAAACGGTCCCTAAATTTTGGCGTTTTATTTCCTAAATATACCTGATTTGGCTCAATAGTTTCTTGAACAAACCCTAACAAATCTACAATAATTGCTGAAAACATTATTCTTACTGGTGATTTTATTTGAATTTTATTAGAGAGATAATTTTTTTGCATTTCAAACTTGTTTTCGTCAAAGTTTAAAAGATTTATCTGATTGTTTGAATGTTTTCAGATAATTTTTAAGGGAATTTTTTTATTTGATCGAAGGTATAATATCCTTTGTTTAAACCATAATATTTTGTTATGTTCTTCTCACTAAATCCTATACAATAAGGAGAACTTTCACTAATATTTATTACAAAATTGTCAGAATAAAAACCGCTTAAACCGATAAAATAATTTGATTCTTCCTCTAAGTGTATAGGATGTTCCAAGTTTAAAACTAATTTAGAGCTTTCTGAAGTCAACTTTAACAGCTTCATTTTCGCAAGCGTTGCTTCAAGATGAAAATCTTCTATTTAAATGGAGAAATTTTTTAAAGCAAAAAGATCAGATAAAACTTCAAACGTTTGAAGAAAATAAGAAAGATCAACCAATCAGATTGTTAATTGTTGGTTCAAGTGGATGTGGAAAAACAACTTTATTATTGAATTTTATCTACAATAGGTTGATTCCTTATTCCAATTTGTATGTTTTTAGTAAATCTTTAGAACAAGACGCCTATAAAAAATTACAAGAAAGATTTGAAAATATTGAGAAAAACTTAAACAAAAAAATATCACATTTTTATAATGCTTCTGAGGACATAGTTCCGTTAAGCGAATGTAAACCGAATTCTTTAATCGTTTTCGATGACTGTATTTTAGAAAATCAAGACGTTATTAAGGAATATTTCGTAATGTCTCGTCACAAAAACATATCTTGTATCTATCTTTCCCAATGCTTTTCAAAGGTTGATAAACAAGTTATAAGAAATAACCTGAATATGTTGTGTATTTTTAAGCAAGATGATCACTATTCGAGAAAGATTTATAACAATTATGTGGGATCTGATATGAGTTTTAACCACTTTATTGAGTTATGTGATAAAATTTGGAAGGAAGACTACGGATTTTTTAACTATTAATCTAACTTTGAAGCCTAAAAATTGTAAATATCTGAATAAATTTTCTAATATAAACGTGTGATAACCTAGTTGTTTTCATGTTTTTTACGTTCACGTTTACGTTTCGTGTTCTCGTTTTTACGTTCCACGTTCACGTTTTACGTTTCACGTTCACGTTTTACGTTCCACGTTTCGTGTTCTCGTTTCGTGTTTACGTTTCACGTTCGTGTTTCACGTTCGTGTTTCACGTTCGTGTTTCACGTTCCACGTTCACGTTTCGTGTTCACGTTTCCACGTTCCACGTTTACGTTTCAAAATTTTCCTAAATAAATGGCGAACGTAACTTCAGAAGAAGCAAAAAAACTTGATCAAATAGAAAAGAAATTAATCAAAGAATTTAAAGAACAGATTCGAATGGATGAAGAAGAACAAGAACTTATTCAAAAAATTAATCAACCTGTAACTTCTGCAATAAAAAACGTTGAGGGCAAAATTGAAAATGTTTTAAGTGATAATCAAAATTTGATGAATTTGGTTCCAGTTGTACGACAATTTGCTGATATTTCGATACCAGAATCTGAGTTTGAATTGCCAAAATTACCATCTTCAACACCATTTAGACCTCGAATCATTGAAGACTCTACCATAGTTGAACCAATAAGTCCTGGAACAACGGATATAATAATTGGTGAAATTGGTAAAAAATTTCTTCCTAGAGCAAAGGATGATAAATTTGGTTTGTATTGGGACAGAAAAAAGAAAAGTTTTATGATTGGAAATTTGCCCGTGAATTTTGAGCATAATGATATAATTATTGAAGATAAAACATATAAAGGAACTCAAGGTTTATGGAGATTATTAACAGGCACTGATGTTCCAAAAGACGGTTTATATTCTGAAGAAGACTTGAAAAAGTATACAGAAATTTTATGGAAATCTGATTCAATTTACAAAAATAATGATCCATCAACTAAGAAACCAAAGTCAAGTAAAGGTAAAAAATATCTCAATTTGATTAAACCAATTTGGGAAAAACGAATCGAAGGATCAGGTGTAAGAAAATACAGTGATAATAAGATTGAATACAGATATATCGACGATTTGACAAAACTCGATGGAATTATTAATTATATTTATGCTCAAGAAAAGGCTGGAAACAACAATTTTTTGAACGAAAAGAAAGCGATTAAAGATTTTATTTCGAACAAACTTGATGAAATGATTGAAAAAACCTGATGGAATTAAATATTTAAAACGAGTTTTGCCGGCAATAAGTTCATCTATGATTGAGGGTAGTGGACTTTTGAATGATTTTATCAACAATTTACCTTTTGAATTACACGTACCAACTTATCAGTATCTGGGGCCTGGCACAAAACTCGAAAAAAGACTAAAAAGAGGAGATCCTGGTATAAATAAATTAGATCAAGCTGCTATGGAACACGATATTTTTTATGCAAAACATAGAGACACAAATTCCAGACATATCGCAGATAAAGTTTTGCAAGATAAGGCAATGGATAGATTTTTATCAAAAGATGCTAGTTTAGGTGAAAGATTTGTTGCGCTTCCAACAGCTGGAGCAATGATTTTGAAGAGAAAACTAGGAATGGGAATCGAAGAGAACTTGAAATTTTAACTATGTAAATGGAGGTGAACGTAAACTTCAGCAAAAATCAGAAAGAAAAAATAAAATCCGCTTTTAAGAAGAAAATACCCGTTAGTATTCAATTTAAAATAGATCAACTAAACAATGGCGAAGATAAGATATTTTTAACAAATAGACAATACAATAAACTCGAAAAAACATAAGAAAAACAATAAAGGAACCAGAATAGAATTTTCTTATAATCAGTTGAAAGAACTCAAAAATGGTGGACTTTTGAAAGATTTATTAGATTTTGGAGAAAATATTCCAGTTGTTAAAAATGTTGTTCCTTATGTTCGTAAAGCTGCTCCAATCGTTAAAAAGGATGTGATTCCTATTGTTCGAAACATTTTAAATTGGTTAGATAAAGAGTTGGAAGATGTTACAGGATCTGGATTAGATGAAAAAACTTTGAATTACGTGAAATCAAACATCGGAAAAAAAATTTGAACCCTTAACATTCGGAGAATTGGAAGAAATCTGCAAAAACATTAAACATTTTAGAGGAATTTTTATGCGCGATACATTACCTGAAAAAGTTAAGAAATTTGAATGTGGAATTGTGAATTTAGACTCGATTATGGGAAGTGGAACGCATTGGGTTTGTTATTATAAGAATGATAAGAATGCCTGTTATTTTGATTCGTATGGAAGAATTGAGGACAAACCGCCGATAGAATTGATCAAATATTTGAAAAAATCAAGCGTCTACTACAATGACTCTCAGATTCAAGACTATAACGATCCCCCAATTTGTGGATATTTGTGTATTTTTGTTTTGAATGAACTGAGTAATGGTAAAGATTTTAAAGAAGTTGTTAACAAATTATTGCTTAATAAATATGGATTCACAAAATATTTTTGACGTATTTGGAACACAAATTATTCAAAATGTAGATAATAGTTTTGAATTTTGATAGTTTGAGAAATGAGTTTGATAACAAGTTAGAAAATTTATTACAAAACCTTCCAGATTCAGATACGTTTGCTGTCGAGATTGAAGATTTTAAAGCAGAATATGATAACAAACTTGCAAATTTCATGAGTTCAAATGAAGTTGCTGATAAAATAAAAACATTGGAAAAAGAAGTTGATGATGGTTGTAAAAAAAATTATTTACCAATTTAATGTCTCATATCGAAAAAGCTGATAAAATTACTGAAGCGATCAAAGTTGAAAAGAATTATGTTAGTTTGGCTAATAAGAAAAGAATTGTCGGTGTTCGACCTGGTATTGACAAACATGATGTTGTTGTTAAAGAACAAATTTTAAAACCTCTAAAATTATCAGAAAACATCGATATTGTTGATTTACATGATCCGAATGTTAAAAATGCCTTAGATTTTAAAGGAAAAAGAATTAGCGGTGTTAGTAAAGGAATTATTCCATTTGATGTTGTTGTAATGATTCAATTAGAAGATCCTATTAAAATGTTTAATGAACTAAAACAAAATTATGAGAATCATAAACAGCATGTTAAAGATTTTACAACAGAAGTCTATGAAAAACTTGATGAAAGAAGTAAAAGATCAGTAGACGATGTTGGTGAATTACTTGATAAAGTAAATAAACTAGAAGAAAACTTTAATACATATAAAAATAATGTTAATGAAACAGTTACAAAAATTCTGGAAAATTTTGCTACACGTTTCAATGAGAAAATAAACTTTTTTAAAAATTTTGATACACGTTTCAATGAGAAAGTAACACATAATAATGAATTACTTAAAAGAATAGATGATCGATACTCTTTATATCTCGATAAAGTAAATAAACTAGAAGAAAACTTTAATAAATTTAAAGAAGATGTTAATAAAACTTTTGAAAATATTGATAACAGATTTAATGGATTAGGCGGCTATGATGACTAATTTTCCTTATATAAATGGCGCTCATATATTGTGTGAGATGTAAAAGAAAAAACTGCAACAAATGATATAAAATACTATGCAAACATCAATGGAGTTAAGAGAATTTCTGGAAAATGTGCTGAATGTAACGCAAAAAAGAGCCAATTTATAAAAACTTGATTTTGAAATTTTTTCCTAATAAATAGAGATGGCGGGACATTACAGTGCTTTCGATCTTTTTATCATGCAACACGAAAGAGATTTGAAAAAAGAACATTGGGATGGACATTTCTCAAAAATATGAATTATCCGAAGATATGATGAGATTATACGTAAACAAATTGAATTGGTATAACATTGCTAAATATCAAACTTTATCATCAGAGTTCATTCAAGAAAAATATACATTATCAATTAAAAGATCATATGTCTGTTCTTTGTCTCTATCAACACTTGAGTATAAAGTTTTTTGGATGAAAATAAAGATACAGTTGATTGGAACAATATTATAGATAGCGGTTACTATCCTGTGCAGATTTTATTGAAATATGTGACCGAGATCGCAAAATTTAAGGAAGAGAATCCTGAATATGACGAAGTAGATCATTAAAAATGACTCTAATCTTTTTAATTATTTTACTAAAATTTATATCTTTTCTTATAAAAACGTACATTAGATCGATGAAAAAATGATACACGATGTTTAAAATTTCTAAATTTTCTCTTATTAAATGGCGGACTACAGAAAATATGCTAGTGATATTGAAAGGGCGGAGTTTAAAAAATTTCTATCCAATTAGTAAACAACATTTGAATGAACCGAATAAAAGAACTGAGTTTAATATTGATTTTGGAGATAACTTTTGCTCGTCTAACTTCCAGTTTTATATTTCTGGAACTTTAACAAAACAAGATGGTCAAGCATATCTTGGAACTGATAATGTTAGATTAATCGATAATTTTATACCGTTTTTATTTTTCTAAGATTGAAGTAAGAAAACACAATAAATTGATAGAAGGAAGTTCGAAAACTGTGGCCAATTAAGCACAATTAAAGGAACTATTTTCGTATTCAAAAAGTGATGTTATTTCTCAAAACTTCTAATGGCTTTGAATCAGATTTTAAATTTGGTGTTTTTGAAGCAGCTGGAAATTTATCTCATTTTGGATTAGGATTTTTTGAAAATGTTACTATTCCGATCTATAAAGGAGGATTTTATCTAAGATTTATAAGAGCAGAAGACGATGATGTGATTCTGAAGACTGCAACTGGAAATGTTATGCCTGTTGATGGAAAAATAAACAATTACAGATTTTTTTATTAGAGTTCCAATGATTGATTATAAAACCACGAGTAAAATTAGGTTGATTGATGAAATTACAAAAAGTCAAAACATTATGTTTAATTTTCTAGATTGGCAATGTATTGAACAAAAAGGTATTTCCGGAACAACTTATTCGTTCGATATCACAAATATTTATAGAAATATCTTCAATCCCAAGTTCGTTATCATAGGTTTTTCAAACAGATAGACAGAATAATCAAGAAAAAAATCCTTCAAAGTTTGATAGTTTGGATGTAAAAAATATCAGAGTAAAATTGAACGGTTCTTATTATCCAGATGAATTACAAAATTTAAAACATTTCCGGAGGTCTTTTCAGAATCATGTATCAGATGTATCAAGATTTTAAGAAAGTTTACTGTAATAATAAGGAAATGTATTACAATCCTAAAGAATTTTTAGCGAATAGACCTATTTATGTCATTGATACAACAAAGAGTTTGACAAATATTTCTGGTTCAAAGAAACGATATAATTATCAATATGGATTTTCAAAAAGCTGTTACAAAACGCGATTTGTTATGTTGTTGTTGTCTCTGAGAAATTTTTTAGCCTATGATGTGATTAAGAACGATATTAGAGAAATTCAGTAGTTAATGATGTTCATATTATTCTCTTTCATTCCTTCTAATATTTCAAAAATATACTCTTTCGCCACTGAAAAATCCCGATTTCTCCCGTAATAATCTTTATAATCGTACACATAATATCCTAAATAGTTGTACAATAGAATGAAATTATTTCTATTTATCTCTGTTGTAGAAATGTAAACACAAACATTTGCGTTGAAAAAATTTATAATCTCGGCAGACTTAGTTTCCATAATCTCCATTTAAACAAAAAATCTTTCTGTTTAAATGGAAGAGTATAATGCCCAACTGATACAAGTGTTCTAATAGAGGAGAAATTATCGATAAAAGATATTTAGTTTGTAGAGGTTGTAATTTAATTTTGTACGAAAGACCTAAACCTAAGAAATTTCGAAATAAACTAACACAATTTGAATAATCTGCTTATGAAAATTACAATACGGAGACAAGAAGCAAACAAAATTTGTTACAGAATTTAGAAAACAGAAATAAAAATTTTTACTTATCTCTTGGAACCATTGACAAAATTATTTTCCTTTTCAAAGAATACATTAGGATTGTAGGTATCGATACACACGTTTATTATGAAAAGATTTTACCTATAATCTTTCACTATTTGGATATTGAATTTGATTACGATTTTTAAGCCTGAAATCTTTGATGATTTTATAGTACATTTGGAGAAATTAAACGAAGAACCTCGTGAAAAGAATGCGGTTTTACTCACATTCTCCCCGACTTCTCGAGTGATTGTTAGCAAATTTCATTTTTTTTCCGTCTTTAAATTTTTTCTATTTAAATGGAGTTCTTGAAAGAGTTAAATGATATTGGAGAATGTAAGTTTAAAGAGTATAAGAAGTTAAATGAATTGGAAGAAAGGAAGAAACATAGAATCTTGAATTTGGAGAAAATGAAAGATAAATTCGGGTTTACAATAATTGCCGAGTTGGAAGATTGTAAAGTACACTTGCCGAACAGATTTTTGACTGTTTTGGATGAAAAAAAGATTAAAGAGTTAAACAAAAATGAAAAATTACACTTCAATTGTTACTGGAAAGAAACGTATAATATGGGAAAAAATGTCATACAAAAAACGATGAAAACTCTCTGTTTGTTTATTTTTTACTTTCTTTTTCAATATCTTTCGTAATTATATTAAATATGTAATCCCTTACTTTTTTTAGTTTTTTGCCGATAGTTAAAACACTCCATTAGACGTTTTTTCTGCAAAAGACTTTACAAGTTCTTTGAATTCTGTATCATTTAAGGAAAGTATCAACTGTTCTTTAAAATGTTTTGGTAATTCGTTGAATTCATCGTTTTTGGTCTGCACTAAGTTTTTGAAATGCTAGAAACTGAAAGAGAGACTTGGTGAGTTTCATGTTGTTTATTTAGTAGAAAAGTTTTTTATTAAAGTACAGTATGTTTTTAGTAAAAATGTTTTAAATTGATTAAATTTTATTAAGATTTCGAAGATTTTTCCTTTATTCGTAGCAGATTTGACAACATTTTACAAAGCACAGCTTAAGAAAGTAGAAGCAAAAGCTATAGATTTCGGTTAATTTTTCATTCCACAGAGTAGATAGTAATGTACCGATCGCTTTTGGAGACGAACGACTGTAGATTCGGTTAATTTTTCATTGAGATTTGCTGTGGTTTATTTCTCAGCTTCCTTTATGGTACATTGAACAGTATTTTTACATTGCTTTTCGGTCGGCTCCGAAAGTGTGCGCCAGGAACCCCATATTACTATCTACTTATATATATATATATATATATATATTTATATATATATATATATATATATATATAAATATATATATATATAATATATGTTTCAGCATTTACAAAGCCGTTAAACTTTCAGCACGTCAGATAATCACCACATGTAGTACAATGTGATGGTCAGAAAGCTGGACGAGGACCAGGACTTACAAGGATGGGTTAATTCTATTATTGAGTAATCACAATTTCTCTTAATAACGACTCTTGATACCCAAAAGAAATTTACATTTTAGTTACATTGACTATTAAATACTACACAAAACTTATGAAAAGTTTATATAAGACGATTACCTAATTCTAAAGAAAATAAAAGTTTCAAATATAATGTATTATTTCGTTTCATTTTTTTTAAGACTTTCACGGATTTTCTTTATAGAAAAGCTACTCAACTTGTGTTTGGGCTGTTTTAAATCCTCTCTGTATCCTAAGCGTGCAGGGAGAATCGGCTTCAATCATTTTCCAAAATCCACACCAGATTTGAACTGCCTTTCCATAGTTGATGACCAATATTTAATATTTTATGAAAAGAATGTTCCAAAATACGTCTTCGTGCAACTTTTCCGAATTTTTTGTTAGGCTAAATATTAAGTATAGTTTAAATTATTGTACATTACATGTCTAACATTATAAATACACAACTACACCACGTTTAATGTTTTTAAAACTCAATAATTTTAAATACGGTTACAAATTATTTTAAAGAAGTTTATAGTCTAAAATTCCTAACTCATTCCGTTAGTTATGTAAACATTCACCAGAGCACGCATTCACAGTACAAGAATATAAGACATTGCAAATTAAAATGATACAGTAATAAAAATTCGTGATTAGATATTATTCCCATCTTCTAATGGTATTCTTTCTATCTCTAATAATAAGTGAACTTTGGTTTCGTGGTAAACTAGAATAAATCATTCGTATTGACAAATTGCGTCTGCTGAACGTGTAAATTGAAATGACAACCTCGTAAAGTACAGCATTAACCAGAAAGACTCCAGTACACAGCTTCTTTACAACGTGAATTTCTTAAAAGTATTAATAAATGTTTTCCATAACTTTCCAGCGAGTTGTACTTTTTATTAATTTATTATATATTATACGTCGCATATTACTTGTTTTTAGTTCTGAGTACTAACATTTTAATCACATCAGAATAAAAGGCCACTTATTAATGGGCAGAATAAGTGATTATTAGTTCTAAACCTTTCCATACGTGTTACTTCCGTTAGTTTTGATAGTTCTAATTCCTTGAAGCAATTGAGTTTAATAAAATGATAGTCCTGACTATATATTTTACAAAATTTCCCTTAAACCATAAAACAGCTCTAAGTTTTTTTTATTAACAATGAAAACCATTCTCAGCATGGTTTAAATTCCAAAAGAACTTTTAAAAAAATAAAAAATAGGTAAATTTAATATCCTTTTTCACCAGAAAACGGATTAAAAGTTTCTGGAATCTAATTGACACCTTACTGTATAGGTTTACTTCTTTTTCCAGACTCTATTTCCAAAACTAAATAACTAAAATATTATTACAGAAATTTGTGGATCTTAAATTCCTACTAATAATTTATAAAAGTTAAACCCACTATTTGGGGTAAAAGGTCAGTAAAAGAAACCAATTAAGGATCTCTTCAGGATGGCGTCCTTTCTCCTTGTTATGGACGACATGTTTAGGTCTGTAACAGTAAAGGTCTTTTTCGCACAGGTATATGCAGATGAGATGACATTTGACTGGTAAATTTAAAACCCAAGTCACGTCTAATAACCTTAATACAACCCTAAAAGGAGCAGTGACCTGGTGTGATAGGACTGTATATTGTTATATACCGGCCCAGGATGCCCTTGTCAACTTTGGAAGGGCATCATTTGGAGCCATCGTTCCTTCTTGCCGAGGAAGCTCTACTATCGAGTTGATGTCTCAAGTTAAGTTCTAAATGTTGTTTTTTGACAGGTGACTGAATTGAGGACCACAACTGGAGAGGTTCTTTGCAAGGGAATTATGGTTACTAATGCAAGTTCAGGTTTCCGATCAGAGAGTATTGTGTTTTTCAGCCTGAGCTATTGTAGTGGCTTTATATATCTCCGGGATCAGACAGTACTAACTTTTTAGGAAGACTGGTCTGCATCCTAAGGACAATCTGTCTCGCAATAACCGGAGGTAACCCTAACTGACCCGGTTACTGGCTTTAGATGGTTATCTTAATTTTGCTCGGTTGAGAAATTGCAATATTCAGTTTATCACCAAGAGGATTGTTTACTCACTTCAATATAGTTACATATGTTCACATCACTCATATTTAACCTTACGTTATGAATGAGCTGTTAAAATTACAATGCTGAATCAAATATATTCTGTATTACACATGAGTTCAGAACACATAGTTTCAAGGAAATTGCCTTCGATTTACTGAAACCATAATTAGTTTACGAAAAAATGGTTTCGAATGTTGACCGAAAATCGAATTACATTGCAAAATATTGTTTGGAAGGTTTAATAGTTACTTTTTAATCGTGTTTTAACACCCACAAATTAGACATTTTTTGACAAAAGTATAGATTAGAACATTTCAATTCACAATTAAATTTCCAAACATAAAGGAACACTACACTTTTTCCACGTAATTTTTAAATATGCATGATTCATTATTATTTTGCTTAATGCTTACAAATAGCACTGGTATAAAAAAATTTTAATTTAAATAAATAATAACAATTTCCACCGTAAATAATACAATGTATAATGAAAAATGGAAATATTTTGATTATTTTCAATTTTTTCTGCAGTTTTTTTCAATTAAACTACATAATTTTTAGTTCATTTCTTCAAAATAGACAAAAACACGAAAAATAATGAGCCGTCAGAAAACCTTTTTTGATTAAAAAAAAGGTTTCAAAATGGTGATTGAAAACTATCAAAATATTTTTTTAAAGTGAAATTTTATTATAACGGCTGAATATTTCTTAATGAAAAAATACAGTATTTTTTAGAATAGAAACAAAGTATATTTTATCAAACTTTCAGCTCAATCGAACCATTTTTGTAAAAGAAAAAAATAAAAAAACCCCAAACAACGGTTTCTGAATTTTTTTTGGGGAAATTTTTGAGGTGTAGGGCAAAAATGATTACTACATAAGTTGTAGATTTTTTCATTTCCAACAACTTTTACATTTGACTTTTTTCAATAGGATGCATTGTTTACTTAAAAATTGCAAAAAAAACCATTTTCACGCCCCAAAAAACCACCCCTCTTATACCCCCTAATAGACGATTTTTCTTATTTATTTATGATGTATTTGAACTAAATTGTGCCATTAGTTTGCTGTAAGAAATCATTTATTTATTTGACCATTTTTAACTGCTATTTTCTCCTGGACTAACTGTTTTAGATAATAAATATATTGTGGTAGTTTGTTGTGCTCATAGATGTATCCATAAATGCTACCATATTTATCATTTCTACTATATATGTTGTTCTATTAACCATATATGGCGTTAATGTGCACTTGTCTCGTGTGAGCATGATAAACAAACTTGTTCATATATTTTTTAATAACTTTAAAAAAGGGAAAAAAATCCTTTAAATTATTTCATTTAATTATGTACTGAATTAATAAATTGCAAACCTACTTTAAAAATAATTAGATTAATTAGCTTATAATGTGACACAAAGCAATACCTTAAAGAGATTGTTTTAAATATTATTTTCAGATATCATGCTCATTTATGAGCTTCGATACTTTGAAGGCTTCGTAAGGAATTCATTAATATCGTACGACGATAAAAACAATGAATATGATTCTCTCACAATGAGTCTTAGTTAACTGAGACACTGACGTAGTAAGTAAATAAATAATCCTCCGGTGTCCTAAATTCTACTATGAGGTATTATATTTATTTTGTGGACCCACTATGACTTTATTAATTTATAAGGAATTATTTGCTATCGCATGATGATAAATCGACGTACAGGATTGTCTCACAATGTTGACTTTGTTGCCTGTTGAGACACTTTCACGTTTTGGGAAAAGGGCTCACTAGCTAAAAATAAGTTACATTATAAGATAGCAGAATATACAAATTGGTTTAAACAGGTTATTGCTGCCATCCATACGAGTATAAATTAGCATATCGTACTTGTCATTACTAATTTCCCTTACTACGACATATGATATTTATTCATGAAAATATAAAATTCTGGAATACATTTTTTACTGTGACCACTGTTAGAGGTGGAATACTTGTTTTTTTTTTGTTTGGTTTTTTTTTCTTTTAAGTTAGTTTCATCAAAATGTTTAGGGAATACTTTAAAATACAAATTTCTGTAATTTTTTTTTAGTATTTAAGTAATAAACGTATCAAATTTAGTTAAAAATATGCACAATGGGGTTAGCGTGATTATTATTAATGTAAAAAATTGGGATTTATAAAATAAACTTAAATAATCATTATAGATGCATTATAGTTAGTATGTTATTTGTTTATATTATTGTTTAAGAAATTTAAAACCACACTATTGTAGGACTAAGTAGCTGTAGTATAAAATTGCATTTAGAATTCTGTCCCTGGATATTGAATTCTAAAAAACTAATAATGTAGCACAAATATCATAAGTTTAGATATGGAACTATCTCTTTTAAACACTTTTTAATGTTTTATTCACACTTTTGTCACATTAAAATGTTCCTAAATTGGATAATCAGATAACGAGCGTTCTGTTTAGGGTTATTAAATAGTCGTGACGTCAGCAATATAAGGGACAGCTTAAAACGTGTAAGACATACGTAATTATTAGTAAAATAAAATTCATAGAATCAATTGGACAGATAGTTGCTGGAAAGGAAGTCTTGTATTACAATTCGATACAAACATCCTCCGGATGTAAGTGGATACCCACATCCGCCCAGACACCGATGATGAACAAACAGGAAACGCTTTTTTAGCAGCGGTAATGCTTATTTGTAAAAACCGTGCGACGATGTAAGGGGCAGCCATGGCTGATATGAAAAATTGGTACTCACCAATTATGATGGAGAGATTTAGCAGAGGCGTGGTCAATGAGCTGGCGGGAGAACAACATCAAAACTAAACAACAAGGAGGAGAGAAGGAAAGTCGAGGACGGGAATTCGAAAACGTGAATTTCGGGAGTCCTAGTGCTGGTGTTTCGTGTGCGGAAAAATATCTCTAGGGGTAATAAGTGTGAAGTGAAATGAAATGTAAGTAATTTAAAGAACTTAGTATATATTTTAGGGTTCATTAATCATTTTCCAATTCCATAATCTATTTAAATGTTCACAATTTCGAAAATGTAAATGTTTTAGCTATTCAAAAGAAAGTTTCTCATGTTAGTCCATGAACTCATAATTATTTGCAACACTAAAAAATTACTAGTAAATGTTATAATGAATTAAATTTAAATTAATTTGTAATGAATAATTTAATATTAAATATGTCTTCAAAGTATTAATGTATTTAAAATTTGTGCTTAATATATCAGTTGACCCCAATCAATAGTTAAATTAAAATTTTTAATCAATTTATTGAGATGTTTGTCCAAAAATAAAATATGTGTTGGTTCATGTGAGGGTATTGTACTGCCAATCTAACCTATTATTAAATCCTCTCACAGCAACCCTTGCTCATAGTATGTCACAAACTTAATCTTAAACTAAACCAAACTTACAAAACCTTACAAACGTAAGCAGAAGTTTACACAAAATATTACTTTATATCCATGGAAACAAAATGGCATTTATAATTTAATGTTTTTTAAAAAGTCTAAGGTGTTATGTTGCTTCATTTTTCAAATTTATTTAAATTCACAGTTTAGTCCCCGGAAGTAGCACCAGGAACACACGATGTGATGTCCAGAAGCAGGACCAGGACCAGGACTTACAAGGATGAGTTACTTCAATTCAATATAAATCATAGTTTTTACTAACTATTTCTCGTTACACAAAGCAGTTTACCATCCTAGTTTTAGCGAGTATTATTCACATCACAAAGCACCAGAATAGTTCATATTTAGTGCTAACAGAAGTACATTAAATTTATTGTTATGTTTAAGTAAAAGACACCTAATTTGGGCTGTGTTTTAATCCTCTCAGTACCCAAAGAGTACAGGGAGAATCAGTTTTTCCATTATTTAATATACCCATCGCACCAAAAACATATATTGGAAAGTTTTTTACGTAGTTTTATCAAAAAAATATATATAGCTGGTAATGAGAAACATTGTTTCTTACTCGTTTTTTCCAGCAATAATTTTTCTAAGCATTTCTAGTAAGTAAAATTTTCGTAATGAGTTGAAATTAGTCAATGAATTTTATTTATCATATAAAAACAATAACTCATTTTTGTTTTATTTGTATAATTCAATAATTAAAAACTTGGTGACAAAAAATTGTGATATAATGTGTTCTACAAGTTTTAAACTCATTATATTAGTTTACTAAAATTCACGCCAGAGCTCTCTTTCACAGTACAAGAGTTTATTACGGGCAAAGTAAAAATTTTACAGTATTTTGAATGCCTAATTAGTTTCAAAAAATAAAATTAATAAACAAACAAACATGTTCGAGAAGTTAATAGAAGAGTCCAGTCAACAACCCTTTGTTGTGCAAGGTGTGTAGTCCTAATTAATTTATATAAAACCTAGAGTGCATGTCAGACTAGGGCACGGCGAGAAAGTTTAATGACTAAGGTTAGATTAAATCATAATGATTAATGTACTAGCGTATTTTACAGGTTTAAAAGATTCGTAGATCACTCTTTTATAAAAAAAACTAAAAATGGAAAATATCGGTACTAATATTTGGCTGAAAAATGGCTAGTTAAGTCGTTCCACATCGTTGGCTGACGGTTATATAACTACACTTACTGTCTGACGGGTACATTTAAAATGTTTATAATAAAATAATTATTTTAGATAAACATATTGCTTCGCAGTCTTTTACTTCTTTTACTACCGGACGAAAGCTAGTGTGGGCAAAATATCAATTTCATTTTTGACGATAAATTTCATCTATTTAACAAAATTAAAGGCTGTTAGCTTTCTAATCGTAAAATGTTTGGCCCCAAGACTATAAAATAAATACAAAGAAATCTTGTGGTTTTTTATATATAGGAACGTCCCTTGTGGAAGATATATTTACGCTGTTATTAGAAGAACCCATGTGGTATGTCCCCTACAGCAGTACACATTTAAATTACTTATATCCATGGAAACAACAATAGAAAGTTCGGGAACTTTCAATGTTTTGAACTGTTTCAGTTTTAAATTTAAAAGTCAATCTAACCGCCGCTGCACCTTGGAGAAACTACCGAACAAGGAACGATGTGAGGCTAAGAGAGGGGACCAGGAACAGGACCTATATTGAGTTTATTTTTACTGTCTATAAATCATAATTTCTGCTCTTACTGTCTCATGACATTCAAAGTACGCGGTTCACATCCTGGTTTTATCTACAATTTATCTGGATAAATAACTAGACCAGTCGATATATTATTGGGTATAAATAAACTATAACATATACAAATATATTACAAAGATAGTAACTTTATTGAAATTGAAGAGATATTTATGTTTGTTGATCTGTTAAATACTTTCTTGTCTCGCATATTGATGATTAATATACAAAAATATGGGATTCATCGGTATATTTTCAGTTATATTTGCGCTTCGTGCCGTTTTTAATTATCTATGTACCTAAAGCGAGCATATAGAATCAACTTAATATTTTCAAAGATATTGAAACGGCCTTAAGAATTTTGAATATGATGTACACTGTTAATATAAACATAAAATATTTTAAGAAAACCATTTTCTTAACTATGTAATTCCATCTATTTCCCCAGTATTCGGTAGTAGTATACATACTAACAGTGAGCAAAGTAGTGTATAATAACTGACAAATTCTATGAAAGCCCATATAAATTATGTTTAACTGCTAAATGTAATAATTTGTTAAACTTGTAAACAGTTTTATGAAACAAAAATGGTTTAAACCATTTTGTTTGGTACTTTCCCCATAGTACTCGATACAGAAATTGCACAATATAAGTATTACAGTTATCAATGCCGTACTTGGAATCCGTTGAAATTTTAAAAATGCTTAAAACATTCCTCTTAAATTTCCGGTTTATGAAAATAATTTTGGATTATATAGCATCATTAATGCAATATATGAATATTAATTATGGCATAGTAATGCAAAAGGTGGACATCTATTAGGTACATGCTGAAGAAAGTATTACCAGAATGTGGCTAGGCGACATCTTCTACAGTAGTAGTTAATGTCTCAGCTTATCAACTCCAGGGTACAAGTAACAATAATCTTCACCTAGTGTGAAGAAGTCCATTCGTTCATAAACTAAAACTACTTCGTTAGTATTTCAATTTAAAATACTGAAAAAAACCAGAATTTTGTCTTTATGTTTAATTTTTCAATATTTTTAGCTCAGGAATTATAAATGTTTAGATACAAATGGCGTAAACTATTAGATTTATAACCTGTTACTTTTTCATGAATCTGAAGGCTACTAAAATGTTTCTGTGGTATTTACTATTGTTTCAAAGAACAACTCAAATAACTATTGCATATGTGTGCTACGACATCTCTCTCATACCAAAGTGAATGTTATCATAGATCTGAGAGTAAGAACATTTTTAAGAATGTATATTTAGTGAACCTAACAATAATTTGTGTTCCTAATTACTTGTTTTTTCCAAACATGTTCTGTTTAGTTTCTACGAATGTATGTACTGATTAATTTAGTCGGAATAATAAGAAATAAATCGTCTTGTATTTACTCTATACATTCATTAAACATTTTTAAGATATCTCTAATGCAGTAATCTATGTAAATATTGAACTACATGTGTAAATGTAGATTTTAAAATGGACATTCTACTCTTGGCGTTATTTTCCTATTCCAGCTACTCCAACAAAACTTCATTGACTAAATTATTCCTACTTACTTTAATCCTATATTAAAATTGGGATTATATAAGAGTTAAGTATTAAGTGGAAATAAATACTTAGTTTAAGCAATCTTATAAGGATATTAACTTTCTCTTATACAGTAAAAAATATTTCTTGAATAATGCTTTGATTATATATGCTTCATTTGGCCATCAGGCAATTAAAAAGATAATGGCAGATAAATATTAAAAACGCTGCTAAATTACGTAATAAAGGGCAGAAATTCCATTGTCCCTATGAAGAGTTGACGTTATAATGAATAGATAAAACGATTTCTTCTTGAAAATGAAGCAATATTTGGCGTAAGTTGTAAATTTTTGAGTTTAGAACATCTAAATAATTATAATTCAATGGACATTAATTTTCTCACTGTATAACGTTACACGGTTAAAAGTTTAAATTTTATAAGCATTTTCCATAAAACTTACATCAGGAATCATCGATGTATTACACTTAATTTCTGTCATATCTACTTCTGCACAACAGCAATTGTAATACTATTTATTAATGACTGGTTGTTTATTTTACTTGTCTGTGTATAAATGTGGCTCGGCCAACGGTTTGTCTTACTGGAAATAAAAATTGTTAAATAGATAGCCTTTAACTAAAATAAACTAGACTAGTTATTGTTGTTTTTAGTTAAAGAATATAGAATAAAACATGTTAAATAACTACACTTTTACTTTAATAAAAGAGTAACTTCATCTAAGAAGAAAACCACAAAGAAGTTGGAATAGCATTAATTTACATGGATGTGTGTTACATTCTTATTGCGGATTTAATTAACAGCTATCATATGCCGGTTTAAAATTTTTATTTGGAAATAGAAAGGAAATTTGCAGTAATTTTTATATTTTAAAAATATTAGTACATTGGTTGAGTTGATAGTTTTAAGAAGTCTTGATTACATTAATTATGTCAAGTTTTAAAACATGAGATGAAACTTTTTTATTTTACAACCACATAAAGGTAGTTTAATTTACGAACTTTGTTTTATTATTGGTTTTTTTCTACATTAAAAGTTTTGTATTTTGTTACATTTATATTAAAATTTAAAATAATCCTGACCAATCTTTTAAACAATTATGTTACTAAATTATAGAGGAATAAGTATACTTAGTTTAAACAAATTAGATAATATAATGTGAAATAGAGATTTGGAATGATTTCCTGACATGTTCAGTATAAAAAAATTTTCCATTTTGTAATTTGTTTTTTTAGTAAATTGTATAGATACTCTTTGCATATTTTGTAATATAATTATTTACAAACAGTATATTTTAGACGCTTCAGAGTTGAAACTGTTTTCTGCCAAAACAAGCGATTACAACTAGTGCCGCTGGCCTGAGATTTGTACGTCTTTGGTGTTCGTTTAAACATTTTTCACTCCGGTAATTTTTAATCCACCAGTGAGAGCTTTTTTAAACGAAACCTCGGTAGTGTGAAAGATAGTTAAAGTAATATTTCCAGTCTCTTGTATGTCCTCAAGAATTTAGTATCATTCTTCGTTCTTAACATATTACGTAATGGTTGAGTTCTTTTTGTTTATCTTACAACACGTATGAAACACAATGGAATATGGCCGGTATAATCTTGCTTAATATATTTATGGGTTTATATTATTACTACATGATAGGTATTGTTTAGCTACTATCACCATATCTCAAATAGTTCGTTTGGCCTCATAATAGTTTAGTCCCTAATGAATATATTACGTATGGGTCTTAGCCTCTCATAAACATATTGCAAGATTTTTTAGGAAGCTAGGAAGTAATAATAATTAAAGTATAATTAAAAACTTGATTTAAGGCATACATATTTCTGTGCTCATGATTTTAAATGCGCAGAGCAAGTTAGGAAACAGGCTAAACTAAAATTATACAACTTTTAGACTACGTATAAACTAAAAACATTCGAATAATATCACCTTTTTTTATAAAGTTCTGAAAATATTACGAAAAATATGTGAAATTTCTTTCATCCATATCTTTCTACGAAATATCCAAAAAAATATTTTGAAGTCCTTTATCACTACAGCTTAATATCTTTTCAACTGTTTTGGAGCTACTGCTCTTCTATGATGAGTAACTTTCTTTATTCAGTAATCCTTAGGCGGATTCTTATAGCCCCTTTGTTTCAAACACTGTTTAGTAGAATTTAGATGAATCCATACGGTTGGGAAAATGTCCCATTTTTTCTCATTATTTTGAAGATTATTCGAATAGCCGAACTAACCCTTTTTGTCTCTCCCATGTTGAATACGTTTTAAATAGAAGGATTTTTAATAACATGGGTACAAAATTGGAATCGTTCCATTCACTGGTCTATTACAAGGTTACACACCAAGGCTACACCAAATGTCGCTAAAAGTTCGCTGATGTTTCATGAGTAATAATCAAGTCCTGCAAATAACTAAAACTCTAAAATGATATACTTCGCTATAATTCAGTTAACATGTATTACGGCTGACTTGGAGTTTCAAATATCAGCGGTCGTAGTGTTAATATCTTAAAAGTGCTATAATGCTAGGTATTTAAAGTAAACATATTGCAAGCTTCTTCTCGTGAGTCGCTGAAGTCCAGTTCATTTCAATAAGTTATCCAGTAAAAGTACCGCCCATGACTCGAGGGGCTGAATAACTCTCATTAAATTTGGTCTATTGAATTGTAAGTCACTTCTAGAAATAAGTTTTTTTCAAGGTCATGACAGTGTCCCTGAATATTGTGTTTAAACAATAATAATGTAGCTCACAAATCATAACTTGAGTCGGGTTATACTATCCACATTAAAATGTTTATAATAATGTTTTATTCACAGGTTTGCTTACTTAAAATGTGTGTGATGGGTAACCAGATAACAAGCGTTTTGTGTAGTGTTAGTAGTAGTGGTGACGTCAGCAATACAATGCGACAGGTGAGACGTATGCAGCAGTTTACATAAAACATAATTTTATAATCCATGGAAACAACATGGCATTTATATGATTTATTTTTTTAAATTAATTCTAAAGTGTTATGTTGCCACAAATTTTCAAACTTTGGTCAATTCACAAAAAGCCCCGGAAATACCACTAAGAACACGGCGGGACAGCCAGAAGTAGAACTAGGATCAAGATTTACTTGAATGAGTTATTTTCATTCTTTATTAACCAAATTTATTTTACTCCCTATTCCTCGTTACCCAAAGGAATCTTTGTCCCAATTTTTAAAAACTATTAATCACAGCTCAAAGTACTAGAAACTGTCCATCGGTATGGCTAACAGTAATACAAATTAAATATAGTTAAATCAATTTATTTTTATGTTTTGTGTAAAAGCCACTAATTTGTGTTTGGTGTTGTGTATAATCCTCTCAGTACCCATAAAGTACAGGGAGAATCAGTTATCATTATGCCATAGCAGATACACTCATCCAAATATTTTTGTATTTTTCAAATCGTTTTTATTAAAAATATTTTTAAATTCGTTTATGGGAAAACATTTTTCAACTTTACTGTTTTATGGAAATCTTTCTAGAATTTCTAGTAAGCAAGATATTTGTAATGAAGTAGAATTAGTTAATTCTTTTTATTTAATATACAACAACGATTTTATCACTAGTAAAAGTCAATAATTATATTCAGTTCTAAAATATTGTGCACATAAATATGTCCTAGAAGTTTTAACTCATTCTATTAGTTACTGGAATTCACGCCAAAATCTCTCTTCCACAGTACAAGAGGAAATAAAGAGTCTATTAAAGTTATACAGTGTTAACAATGTATAATTAAATTCCAATGTTACATTTATATATTGAATTTTATCTTTATACCTAATAATAATTTAATTTCTGCTTCATGATTAAATATAAATATATCGTTTTGGAGAATAATGCTTGAGCTAAAATCGAGGGGACACCCTGCTGGATTGAACCATTGCCTGAATAACCGAATCACACACCTTCGTAAGCAATGAGAGCTTTACAACAGAATCAGTGCATCTTTAAACGTGACAGAAAATTTAATTTTGTATTGAATTATTAAAGCACAATATTGAATATTAAAGTTTCCTGTATAATACTATATCCCATACAATACAGTTTATGAGTACTAAAACTAAGATGTCGCCTTGTATATTATAATCAGAAAAAATAATTTAAATATAAAAATAGTTCTTAACTTTATTTTATATTTTAGAGCACTTCTATAAAATCGGTCTGTTAGTGCAGGAGTTTTAAAGCCAATTTGCTTAGTAATATACACTCAACCTGGGTATCGCTAGGCAAAATTTATCCTAAAAATACAACCAATCAATACTTATGCCAGTTGTTGTGGAGCTCGAAATAGTAGAGGGAAAAAAGGATGAAAGGAAGAATTTAATTTTTCTTTGCTTAGTACACTTGAAAACCAGTTATTCGTAAAAAATGTTAAATCAAAGTCAGCCAACCATCATATACAGTCCGAATATTGTCCAATTGATATTGTCTGATTGTGAATAGCTGTTATTTATTTGTATCTTGATCATTTTTAATTGTGGTAAGTCAAGGAAAATATATCTCAGATAAAAATAATTTTTGATATTTCCATGATTTTCGATACTCTACGATTTCGACTTCCTCTAAGTTTACATCAGCTGAAGATACATATCATTAAAGTTTTAAATTTTCAACTAAACCACATCGTCACTGAAATAAAACTTGGTATGGAGTTTTAAGAACTATCAGGATTTGTTATTATAGTGTAGCACGATGATATATTGAAGCCGTCACCAACGGTAAGTTAAAGTTAATATTTATTATGCAGAGGTTATCATGTATGAATGTTACAATGGCTGGGAGTTATAACAGGTAGTCATAATCACAATAATACTATCAACATTTCACACTGAATCAATTAAGAGTTGTGGTGTTCGATATATTTACGGCTTTAAAAACACACATACATTAGTTTGTTCATGATCAATGAGGATGAAATCTTTAGTCAGATTAGGGTTATCAAAGACTATAACTCGGGAAGATAGAAAATTGCATTTCTGACTATCTGCATGTTCGCACGTCGTGATATATATAGAACGTTAACTGACATATATAAATCATTTTTTAAATTTTGTTTCTATATCTGTGTTATGGGGATAGACCATGGAGTATGTCACTTGATGGGATTTGGATGAGTGTTAGCGAAAAGATTTTAATTGTATTTATAGATGATTATAATGACGATGGGTAAATCGCAGACTAAGTGAGCTGGTTGAGAACTGCAAATAAGTCTGGTATTTTAAATGTGACATATTTACTAAAATATCGGAATGTATTTTGAAATAGAAAATAAATAGACAAAACAGTAATTCAGACAATCATACAAAGAAACATCTACGTCACCTCACTCAGACTAAAGAAAACCTGAGACACACCATTCTAAGTGATATGTTTCAATGATGGATAGATGGATGGATGGTCGATCAAAAAACGCATTGTTATCTATGTAAAAGAATAGGTTTATCTAGCACTTAAAATCAACGTATGTAATCATTTACAAGAATCGTAAATATTAATGAATCATAATAATAATTTGCTGACTAATTCATGCGATTCTATAAAGATTACGTAATCAGACGTCATTAGTTGTCTGGATATCTTGAGTTTAACAAATAAAATTTTAAAATGTATTTAATTGTGGTTGCAAACTAAAGTAAAATAATGTACAATGTACAATTTGTGAAATGAATGTTTATTTGTTGGGTTTTGGGTGTTTTGCAATGTTAACTACAAAATTAATTCATTCGGCGGATCCAATTTTATTATTTACGTTTTTTTCGTTTTTGCTGATCATGGAGTTATATTCAAAACATGTAACTTTTGACAACAGTTTAAATCTCCTCTTTCACTAATGTTTCAAATAATTTATTGTTTATTTAATAACTTATAAAAAATGTATTAACTTGTGTTTCCTAAATAACTGTAGAAATGCGGTTCAAATTCACTGTAATGTATACTACTGGAATTAGATACATCAGAACAAAAAACTTTGATGAAATCTCCGTTGGTTCTTTTAGTTGCAGATATACTAGTAATAACATGACATCGAACAGTGTCTCTGTATACTGTATCAAAACAGTAATATTTAATATTTACACACTAATGTCAGACTAGTAATATAACATATTGCTCTCAATGTTATGTATGTGATTGGGTAATCAGATAAAAAGAAACGGTTTATAGCCCGATGGACACATGACGTAAAAACCACGTTGTTGCAAAGGAAGCAAAAGTAAAATACTAAAATAAACTAAAAAAAATAGAACTAAAATAAAATAAAAACAGGGGAATAATAAATAATTGTTTTTTAATTAATATTTGTTAATTTCTATGGAAACAACAAATCTCAGGTACTTCAGTGTTTATCGATAAAATCATAGTGTAGTGTATAAAATCCGTTGAACTTATTAAGATGAGTTTTAAAAGCAGGACCAGGAACAAATGCGATGGCCAAAAGTTTGACGAGGACCATGTCATTTTTCAATTTAATGTTAAAAGTCCTGAACCACGCAGAACGAGGAAATCTACAATATAAGTACGAAGGCAAAGATCAATATCATGCCAAGCACTTAAAGATGAGTTACTTTTATTATTTAGAAGCCAAAGATTTTTCTCTAAATATTCTTCTTGCCAAAAGTAGTTTACATCGTAGTTTTAGCGATTATAATCACAGCAACTATGTAATAATAACGTGTTTACAATTAATAGGATTTAATCTTTAATCTTTAGATTGCAGAAATCCATCAATTGCACAAATTCAAACCATATTGTAAATATAATTTTCTCAAAATTACCAGATTTCCTTAAGGTACCAAATGTTTAAAAACCCAACACTTATTAAAATAATGTATTCTTTTGGTCACTAAAGGTGAATTAGTATATTTTATAACTATGTACATTAGCTCAAATTGTTGATGCTATATTTATCAGGATAATTGAAAGTAGGTTGGCGTATGATAGTGTTATGATTTTGTAGCTTTGTAGGATTGTGTGTTGAGGGAGAGTGTCTTTTGATAGTAGTAAATGTAGTGACAGGAAGGGGAGAAAGAGAGAGATATATTATGTTGTGTATTATGTTGCGTGAGTGTATAAGTGTGTGAGAGGTTTCAAGTCTCCTAATAAACTGTTATTGATATAATCTTTTTCTTTGGTGTAAATTAAGTTCATAATTTCTTTATTATTTATAAATAATTCATTATCACGTAATCATTTATGTTATTATTAGCTACAACAAAGCATTAGCGACAACCGTAGCAACAACACCTTCTTCATTAAAAAACTAGCCGTACGTTTACATATTTCTATCTTGCATAAAAGTGAAAATTATAATAATACTTAACCCAAAATGTGAGTTAGCTTACAAAAATTGTTTAGAGGATAGACTTATTAACGTTATAACATCCGTATACGGATAAAGTAAATATATTTTCTATTCTAATATGGGTGGAAAATTATTTGCCTGAAAAAAAGTTTAACCTGAACTATGTACGCTTTACTATAAATCTATAACTTTCAGAAACGTTATACGTATACAGTTTATGAATAAATGTTGGAATATTCTGTGTTAAATGTTTATAATATTTCATATCTATTTTATGTATTATGTGGTTCTGTTGTAATAATTATTATTTAGTTTTTATTAAGTGCATGTTTTAGAGTAATAGTGCATGGAATAGACACACAACAAGGCTGTTGTAGTTCCAGACTTATGCGTGTCAACGCTTTAGCTTTTTTCATTACTTTAACCTAGATTGTAGTTAGAATGATTGAATTGCTTCACTGAGCAATGGAAAATTTCGGGAATAATCCTGTTTCCTTAAAAAAATGTTACTAGTAATTCGTGAAGTAACGTTAGGAATAACTATTAGAGGACATTTAAAAGTGCATTGTATTGCAGACTAATTGAATGTGATATGATGTTATTTAGGTTTTTTAGATGTAGCTCTATAGTAAAAAGCCATGTCAAACATGCAGTGGGTTGGATTTCGAAACAAGCACGATATAAATATGTTTATTGATGTACTTGCAACTAGAGAATGTACGAATATGTTGCGCAGGAATTTTGTTGCCTTTCAGTATCAGCGTAAGAAATGCCTACACAGTTAAAAATTAAAAGAAAATAGGGAAACAGCTGAAACATACCCAACAGTACAATATGTACAAATTACGTATATCCATAGAAACAAAAATATATAGGTTTTATTCAGTAATTTTTCTATAGCTCAGTTTATGATGAAAACTGTTCTATTTCGAGCGAGTCCATAAACTCCTCCAGGATACATTATGGCCAGGACCAGGACCAGAAACTTACAGATGAGTTACTTTTTTTATTTTCTTAGATATCACAGCATATGCTCCTCGATCTATCACTAACAAAGCAGTTTATACATCCTAGTTTTAGTGACAGAACATCGGAACAGTTGCATTGACAACACTATTACTAAGTAACAACATTGAAATACGAGTTATTCATTTCATTCAGAAACTATACCTGCACCTTCTCATCTATTGGGCGCACGCTAAAGAAATATTATATATTCTACTGTCTTGGTAGGTATGTGTTTACCGACTCGGCTATACCATGTAAAGGGGTCACAGTTTGAGTTCCGAATCGGACGTTCTATTCACTAACAATAGTTTTAATATACACGGGTGCTAGTTATAAATGAAAAATTCAATATTCTGAGTCATAGGTGTTTTATAACTTAACTATTGAAGTATTTGTATAGTAATTATATTTTCAAGTATACCGTATTGTAGACTATTTGATTTAAATATTCCAAAGAAAATAACTTAATGGAAGTGGTTTCTTAATAAAAAGAGAGAATGCATTAGGTGACAGACTTTACGTCCTGTGTAGATATGGACAAAGCGCTCTTTAAGCACAAAATCTAGTATATAACAGCTTATTATTTTAAACTTCTCTAATATGTTTTTAGTGATCCTAAAAAAAATACCTTATCTATATTTGAATATGAAACATAGTAAATCTTTTTTACATTGAAACAATAAAAATATCTATCCCGTAACGTGCGCAGTAAAAATAAAATTATAATTCCTTAAAGTACAGGAGGGTAACCAATGTCAACTTTGCAATAAATCTGGAAAGTAAACTTAGTAATAACAGTATACTTTAGTTTACTGTTACGAAATTCCTGTTTATCCACAGTTATTATGTCTGTAAGCTATAAACTTTATATAAATTAAACATTTTGTATAATTTTTGTGACTGTGATTCAATGTTTTATAAAAAAACAGCAGCGACCTAAGTGTGCCTTCCAATATAGAAATAATTAAGGTAGGTCTAATTATAATTACTAAAAGAATTCAATAAATAATTAACAAAATTACTCTACTATTCAAAGGGAACGTTTTAAAACCCTTGATATTGCAGGTTGGCCATAAATATCGCAATGTTTTTTTTTATCTTTGTTATAAAAAGTTTAAGAATATGTTAAAACCAAACGTCGCATTAAACTCAATCTTGTCCAGAAAAGGTTTAATACTACATTTTAATTTAATAGTTCAATTAATCCTATTAATGTCCTGAGTACAGATATACAGAAGTGAAAAATATCGATCACCTAAATTATATGCTTCACTAACTTTCAGCCAATAATTTTGCGTTATAGTTAACTTATTCCTAAAGAAGCAGGAAAATCCATTAAATTACTTATAATTGAGTAGAATATAAAAATAAAATTGTTTCAACATTATTCTCAAAATAATTTTGCTATGAAGAGCTCTTAGATATTATTAAAGGAGGTGCAATTGATTTTTGGAACAAGTAGGAATAAGTTATTTTGTTAAACCAAATTAGCCACAATCATAGCAATCTGTTTTTTTATGAGGGGGGGGGCATAAAATAATGTACGTGTAAAAACATTTTCATATAAATTTCTGACGACAGGATTTTTTTCACTAAGTGTGATATTAGATAATTCCATAAGAAGCATTAAACTATTAGTTGATAGTTTCTCACAGAATCCTTTAAATACTCAGGTTATATAAAATATTTAAAATATAACAACATGGCATTTTTATTGTAGGTACAATACAGGAGACACATTGTCAATTTATGTTTGTCTAGAAAAAAAACATTAATATCCTGAAGAAAGTTTTTTTAATGCAAGTGATTTTCGTTAATTATATTGAAGAAAAATCTCACTCCCGGTTGTTAACCTTCCTTACTGTATACATTTTTTATTGGGACAAGATTACTATCCTTGAAGTACGTGTAAATCCTCAAGGAATCATCAAAAATGAAATATTTGAACTTTTTAAACTTCAGGTTAAGAATTGACCCTCAGAAATCAATTACAACAGCTTAAAAATGTCAATTCTAGTAGTTATTTTACTAAAATTATTCTAAAAGATTTAATACATCCCTTTTTAAATTTATTTCAGGAAACATGATATGATTAAAAATACCACAGTTTTGTGCATGATTTGTTGTACATGTTAATACTACTATACATAATATGAAAATTCACTTTTAGAGACATTTCAATGACAAAATTTAGTCCTAGCAATAAATTGCCCGTAATAGCTCACTCAGATGTCTCACAGTTCGGAGATTAGCGATACGCCTGAACTGTCGTCCACGAGATTTTAATGATGAACTTCCTTCTGCAAAATGTGCAGATGGCCATATATAATGACTGCAGCAATTATCATTATTTTAAGAGTAGGAACTTACTCCCATGAATGTGCAAATTCAATTAGATTTCCACTGTAATTAAAAGACATATTTATATATTTTTAAGGTGGAAAACAATTTAAATTTGTGCTTACACTTTATAATTGGCAATTTGTAATTTTTAAGTTGAAGATTAAGTCTATTATTTAAAACCTGTTTAAGGGTAAGACTCGTAATAATCGGCTATATACAAGTAGTTTATTCATGGAGATGTTGTATTTTACATTAATTAGTTTATTATAATTCTGATAAGAGAACGTGATGGCCTTAGAAAAACCATAAACAAAACCGCAAGAGCTTTGCTGAAGTTAAAATTAAGCGGTTAACTGACTTGGCTTTAACAACTCCACTCCAAACACAACTAATTTTTCACATGACACGCTTTTACAAGAGTACAATCAAGTTAAGATCCTTTGTATGGCATTCAGCTCCAGTTCACCTTCCTTTTAGTGCAGCGTCTTATATCAGATGCAGAGTATATTCTTTTGAGTTTATTCGTCGCCGACTCTTTTTGGATCCCTTCAAAATAACGTTCCAGGAGACAGATTTCAGGGGCTGCACTTAACTGTAGCTAAAAACCTAACATTAACGTTGAATCCATCTTTTCCACCATGGCTACTTTATGTGTACAAAACTTGGTAGCTCCACCATGCTTTTGGATTGGGTCTTAAACATAGTAGGGCATTCTAATATGTACCTAATGAGATAATTATAATACCCTTGACCTATATCGCACTCTATTTAGTAGTATAGGGGTCTTAGATGTGCAAATGACGCAAAGAGTTCGTTTTGAGTTTTTCGCCGCCGCCTTTTTTTGGATCTCTTTAGACGAACATGTCTACAGATTCCAATAGTCAAGTCTGTGACAGTGTCACACTGTAGAGGAGATAAAGCCAGTATCCACATTGAATACATCAATTATTTTTATATTTAACATATATATAATATGTAAACATATACTATGAAATCAGTCAAAAACCACTATGATCTCATACACATACGCCAACGATAACAAGGCTAATTTTTGTTCAAAGAAAGATTTGTTTACCCGATAATTTTATAAGATAAATATATATCCTGCATATGCAGGAAAATTATACCTTATGAGATAAAAATGTTTAAAAAATTAAATAGCATTTAAGATTTGAAAGTAATAAAATACTGTTTATATTTCCATTATAATAGCAAAAGAGATGTAAACTGTTTAGTGGAATCCCATGGTTATAATAAGAAAAGGAGTTACACAAAAGTGTCATGAGTTTAAATAGTATAATTCAATGACAAGGATAATTGTATCGCAATTACGGTATAGTTAAGTCTCTATCGGTAAATTTAAAAAATTGTGTTTTAGTGATTTTAATTGCATTTCTTTTCAAATAAGTTAGATCACGTTGTAGGTTGACCTTAAGAAGGACATTATTATTATTATATAAAGTTCAATATCCCTTCCTTGTAATCGGAATTGTGATTATCCTATATATATATATATATATATATATATATATATATATATAAATTATTGTATTATTTTATTTTATTGTGTGTGTGTGTGTGTGTGTGGGTGTGTGTGTGTGTGTGTGTGTGTGTGTGTGTTCAAGTTCAAGTTCAAAAACGTTTATTTTCTTGTAATATAGAAAGACATACATATTCCATGAGTTCTGTTGAACTCGCGCGGAATAATTTTTATACTAAAACATACTTAAGAAACAATCAGTTGGCATGTGATTTATGCTATGTAGCTATTCTTCTATACAACTAACATTATTTACAAATGTTCTTAATTTTATCTTTTTAAAATTGTAATGAGCAATTACAAATAGCACAGTGTAACTATGAACCCGCTAATATTACCAATGTGTGTGTGTGTGTGTGTGTGTTAAAACAGTTCGCAGGGATTATGTTACATTTTAGACAATCGCAAGACCTTGGTGTGGTACGGCATTAAAACGTAATAAGGGGTAACAATTTTGAAATTATAATCTATATTTCATGGACACTATAGAACGTGACGTTGAATTTTTTGTACATTGGAATAAATATTTTAGATCCCCAAATCACTTGAATACTGATAATTAAAAATATCTCTGTTGAACAAATCGATGAAGCAGCTGCTGATCCCAGGGTTGGGATTATACGGTTGGGCTGATATGTGTAAGACTTAATGATGGTTCCAACTTGGTATATTTTTACACTGTGGCAACATTTTACGACTGCAGCAATTAAAAATTATTTTTAGTTAATTTGAATACTAATATATTATGAACTGGAACTAAATGTGCTTTAAAAAAATACTTTTACGTAATATTCATAGGAAAATATTTAAAACCTGTTTACAAATTTTCATAGTTTGTTGCACTTGTGAGCACAACTGTTAATTTACTAGGCACCTTTTCCAGGTGAATTAAAAAAATAGTGAATCTAATACAAATCTATTTTGAATTTAGAATTTCTTCTGGTTTGATACATTTTTAATCCGATCATCAGACATATAAAACATAAAATCACCGTCAGAAAAGTACATAAAGAAATTAAATACTTCCATTGTAAGTGGGTAGCTGATGCGAATATAACATTTATTTTCTGCCTTAATGTTGATTTTAAATGTGTTAAACCAAACATATAAAGTATGAAAAACAATTATTTTCATGTTTGAAACCCTTGTGATACTCTCCTATTTTGGCCTCCATCAGAACTAGTAAAGATATTGTTCGAGTTCTTTCTTAGAGGAATATTGTCACTATCAATTTTAATTTTAATCAGATTGTGTATGTGTAGAATACAAATTAGCTCTCACCTCCTGTGCTATGACCGAATAATTAATTATTTTTACATAATTTTATACAACGTCGACATTTACATAAATAATGATTTTGAAAACAAAACTAGATAAAGTATGTTAAGTTAGATTAATTTAAAACCTCAAGTTTAACCAGTGACACTGTGATAACGAAGCGCTAGTTTTAACGTGACATTTACCAACCTCACTCCGCCACCACTTTGTCACGTGTTGTTGAGCTTTTTTACACGAGGATACTCAGTAGCAGTCTTGTGTTAATGGTGTTACAGTAACTTTGACAGGAATATTACAAATAGGAGAACCTGCATATCATAAGGAAAAGTAATTAAACCTTTTATGAGATATAAATAATAACTTTATAGTAGATATAGTATAATTTAACTAAGATGGAGTGGTTCGAAATTATTCAAAGTATTAAACCTCTAGCCAGTGAGCGAATACTGACGAGTCAATAGTAATAGGTAAAAAAATTATTGGATTCAAAACAAGTTTATTATTGACATGAAAATATCATCAAGGTATTATAAATTATTGAGTGGGGAGATGTGTGCAAAATTTAACTTAAGCCTCTGGGCCAATTGGCCTTTAGATTCATTCTGTTTCCATTATTCTATAAGCCTCCATATTTACGCTGGGGTATCGTAATCGCAGTGAGAGATACACTTGTTAGATGGCACCTAACAAACATAGTGGGTATGATGAAATATATTTATCAAATTCTGAATTATTCTGATTCTTCAAAAGTGACTCATTGACTATATTTTTTCCATAAAACAGTATGATTCATCCATATCCGTGTCTGTGAGAGGAGGGTGAATTCCACTCTGCGCGCTTTATTAGACGGCATCTACGCACGTGACCAATGCCGTTAGTGTTTTGTGTTACGGCACACGCGTGTCAGTGTCAACACTATGTTTAGTTCGATATTGTGATTAGAGTGTGTGTGTGTTTCTAACAAACATTTGTGTACTATTATAGTTTGTTATTATTATAATTTAAATGTCAAAAAACTTTGGATAGCATTATTCTTAGTTGAATTGAAAGGTTAAAGAAGATTGTCCCCCCATTTATTGCAGTGATAATAAATCTGATGCTCCATTAGAGCATTCGACACACAATAACCTTACATTACTTGTGTTGTTACTGCTCTGTCAGAAAATTATTTATTTAATAATCTATGCTGTTCAAATGTTTGGCTTGCTTAGTGTAAATTTTCTTAAAAATAATATTTAACCAAAGTTAAATACTAATAAATTAGTAAAATATTTCTAAAACCATGCACTGGTGCCATAACTGTGCAAAATAAGAAAAAATAATACCGGTTTATTTTTAAACATATTTATAGTCTTTAAAAACAAATGTTGGTAAAAAATTAACTTAACTTATTGCCTATTATAATTTAATAAACTATATTTATAATGTACAAAACAAATATGTTTATAAATTTTTAAATGCACTATTATAAAACGCGTAATAAAATAATTTTATGATTTCTTTTCAGAATAATTTTCAGGATACTGCTTTCCGTTTCACAAGCCAACGCTAAACTTTGTATTCTGACAATTCCTCAGATTAATAAAACAAATATATTAGAAGATTTCAATGCATTTAAATTTTAAAAACTTTTGTGCTGTAAGATTTAAATTGTTTGACTTGCTGAAAATCTGAACTGTACAGTATATAAAACAATTGTAATATTTTTCATAACCTAAAATCTAACACACATGTGTACAATAAAAATTAAGGAACATTTAATAGGTTTATTTGAAAAGTAATGATTATTCAGAGTTTTTTATATTATAAGAGTGATGTTATTTTTAAATTTTAAAAGTTAGTAAGTGGAAAAGTTTTAAACGTAATTTTAGAACCCAAAAACCCGAATCTTTAAATTGTATTTGGCGATAAAGTACAAATACATTTAGCCAGTTATAAATATTCAATTTATTAGTATTATTTATATATTTACTGTTTTATATTTGAAAGTAGCTACAAACATTTTTACTAAATTTACTTAAATTATAGTAATTCACTTTGAACTTTATTATTACAACTAAGGTATTAAAATTAATAAATAGATTTTCAATAACAATAGGCTTATGTCACTGGTTTAGACAGTAAGGATATTTTATTTTTGACTGTGTTCTATAAAATACTCATAAAATAAATATGTAATATCTGGTAAATCTGCAGATGCGTTACTCGCCCGTATACTCAGTCCACCATTTGTGGTTCGTGTGCACGGACCTTGTGTATATAAATAAACCGCCTGTTTCCTTTATTTAAAGGAAATTAATCGAAGGAAGGGACAACATTCTCTAAGTGTTTAAATGAATCATAATATAAAGGTATAACTACATACAGATTAATTAACCTTCAATTAACAATACCTAAGGTAGTGTTCTAATAAAACTACATGATGTAATACCTTGAATAGATTGTCTTAATTCGACATTGAAATGTTATATTAAGTTGTGGGATTCCATTCATTCAAGCTTTTCGAGGAATTCATTGCAAGCGTTTGATATTAAAGCAATGTACGTACATTCTTTAACAATGTCATTTTCTTACCTGATACGCTGACTTAATAAATAAGTGATAAACTCTCCGATGCCTCTGTTTTACGTTGAGGTATTATATTCATACACTAATTTTAAAAAATGTTCACATTTTAATATAAGTATAATTTTTATTAATGCATATTGGTTTGTTATATTATTTATTTATAAATTTAGGAGAACGTTAATGTCGACTAATTATTAGCAACAGTACGAAATGTCATGTGAAACAATAACCCTGGATAATAATGTATAAATATTAATATAGCACGTATTTGAGGGCAGGAAACAATTATATTATTACTTATGTTATAGTGTTTTTATTTAAACCTTTGTCTTCTTAGGTTAAATAAAGTTAGTTTTTGTCTCTTTATGATTGTGTTGGAGTAAAAAGAAATGGGTTTAATGTTAGTAGTAGTCGTGACGTTACCAATATATAAAAATTCAGGTGAAAACCACGTAGCAGATTGCATAAATTATTATTTAAAATCCATGGAAACAACGTAGGTACATAATTTAATATTTTAATTAATAATTTGAATGTGAAATGTCGCACCTTTTTTAAACTTCGTCCAACTTGCAACTAGTCGCGGAAGTAGCGCCAGGAACACTATTTGATGGCCAGGACCAGGACCAGGACCAGGACTTACATGGATGAGGTACTTTCATTATTCAGAAATCACAGTTTATGCTCTCACTACCACTTGTCATCCAAAGCAGTTAACGTCTTAGTTTTAACGAATATTTATCACAGCACAAAGCACCAGAACAGTTTAAGCAGATTTTATTGTTTGAGCTTATATTATAGTTGTAGCATTCTTTGGTACGTTTTGTATAGAACCTGTTAATTTGTGTTTTTTAATTTATTTCATCCTCTTTGTACCCAAAACATATAGTGGCAATCGGTGTACCATCATTTCTGATCTGAAAACAGGTAGTTCTACCTGAAATATTGCTTTTAGTTAGTCATATGTAGTACCAATAATTTAACGAAATGTATGTTATTGGATTATACACTAATATGAGTACTTACCATATAAACATTTGAATAACACCCTATATTAAAGATTTGTTCCTTTATTAGATTATGGTTGTATGTGTCAATATATTACTGTAAGACTTATTAGCCTGGAATCTTTATCGATGTGACCGTTTACGGTATTGCTAATTTGTCTATTAAAAAAAAAATAGATTCATCATATTGTAGCTTTTACGTAGGCCTACCTAATTTACGTAGTATACCAAACATTGCACTTTTAAAACTTCTCCTAAAATTATTACAGGCCATACTACATAAATAAAAATATATTAAAACTTGACTAGGAATATTTAAAGTTTATTCATTGCAAAAATCCCGTGTATAAGATTTCTCAATGATGGAAACAGTTCATAGTATAGGTGAGTTGTTGGAAAAGGTTATATTATGAATGAATTATTTTTAAGGTAAAATTCATGTCACGTATATAACATCCATATATATTGAAGTATATTTAATGCGTAAGATTTCATTGAACACAAAATAATAACATGTACTTAATGCTAATAGTCATGACGTAAACAAGCAAGTAAAGGCAAAAACTGAACAAAGAGAAAAAGGTGAAATATACACGAAAGTGTACGTATTAATATTTTTATCCATGGAAACAACACACGACAGGTATCGCAGCTTTCGATATATACATTTGTTTTATTTACACAATTCGTTAAACTTATACTACATTAGGTTGAAGAAGCGCGACCAGGAACAAGTGCAATGGCCAAAAGCTTGATAAAGACCAGGACTTTTGTAATTGTTCAGTTTAATGTTCAAAGACGTAAGGGCGGGGAAAATCTACACCAGAAGTACGCTTGCGAAGACCAGAATTGAGACAAAGATTTATGGACGAGTTGCTTAATAATTTACAATTAAAAGATCTTCTCTAAATATTCTTTTTACCCAAAGCAGTTCACATTCTAGTCTTGTGATTATCAATCACAGAAAAAAACTGTGAAACAGTTCCTATGTTATTATGTCGCATTTGCACTTAAGAGGATTTTAATGTTAAGGACTTTTGCAATGAATTTATTTTCTTGTGTAGTGATACTTAAGTTGATTAACATTTGTTATTTATGGTTTTAAATCCCTTCAGTACTATAAATGTACAGAAAGATTCAGTCTACAATTACATATTTTAGCAAATCCAAATGTTTTTATGGTCCATTCTCACATATTTTATAACAAATGAAAAGATTACTAGGAGAATTATTTACTTCTATGTGACTTGAGACATTTTTCAAGCTTTATATAGTAGTGTAAACGTTTTAAAAAATTGAAAACTAGTGAATTTTTGCTGACCTCGGATTAAAACTCATAACGTATTGCGTTAATTTGTTTAAACCCAATCATTTCTAAAAATTTTGTTGTAAAGATTTGAGGAGAATTATAGTCAGTTTCTTTTACTTTATTCAATTAGTTGATGAGATTGCCACCAGAGCTTTCTTTTACTTTACAAGAGATTATAACTTGCTGATTGTGATGATACAGTTATAGAAACAACTCCTTAGATTCCTTTGTCACCTTTACATGGTTCATTTACACTATTAATAATAATTTTACCCTGAAAAAAGTCAAAAATGCTATATTTGAAAATAATGCTCACTCCTAGTTGTTATGACATTTTCCACTACAATTGTTTATCGGAATATAATTTTCATCACACACTGACAGGAAAGCCAATCTCCTGCAAAAATCAGATAGGAACAATCAAAATGTTTGTTCATAAGTCACAAGCTATCTAATTTGTGGTCCAGATACCGGGACCAGGGTAACTGAGGCACTGGTTTGTCACATACACATATTACATTAAAATAATAAATGCTAGTAAAGATTGCTTTTCAATATTTCAGGTGTTATTGATTAAGCCCGTGACACAGTTATACTATAAACTTTTTTTATTACGGAAATATTTGAAATAAAGAATGTAAATTGCAAACTGGATTTATGAAGAAACTAAAACATTTCCAATTGGAAACTGAGGTAAATAAATTCTTTCAATAAGTACATAAAATATTCAATATTGAATAAATAATATAGTCATCACTCTACTTCACAGACGTATCAGAAATGGTTCCTCACTAACTGGAACATTGTAATGGTGAATGTTATTGAAAAAACGTAAAGACTCGATAACCATGCAGATAAAGTAACTCGCATAACGACAACATTTATATTAGCTCTAAGTTTAAAATTTAAGTTTTTATAGTATTAAAATAGGTTTTAGTAGACTTAATAGACCGGCTCCTTAGAAATTTATTGGGTTATTAGAAATTATTTGTGACATTTTATTCTTAAAAAATTAAATTCAGTGCTTAGCTTGTTGTTATAGGTTATGTCGGTGTTACTTAAAATTAAGTTTATCACAAAGCCATTTTTTTAGTTTACACACTTAATTTCACGATTTAAACTAATTTATAATGGTAATAGGTATACGTTATGTTCAGCCGTGCGACCTTATATTGTCTCATTTTATTCCACTTATGTTAATTCTGTTATATTTTTAAAAATTAAATGATTCACTGAGCTTTAGCGAAATTCATCACACGTGAGGCTTGAAAATATTTTAATTTTGTCTGTCTGTCAGTTCGCACGATATCCCGAAAACGAACTGACTTTATATTTCAACATTTGCATGATGGTTAATTTATATTAGAGAAACTCTGTGTTTGATATTAGTATGTGTTAACCGATTGAATTTGGATGAACATCAGCTAATATTTTTGCAAAGTTCTTAACCATGATCGACACGAAAAAAATATTAAAGAAATAAATATGTAAAACACCGAGTTACGGTACTATTGTGTAAGATTTTAACAATTAAAATTAGCATTCGAAGATTAGAAATAAATTATAATATATTGCAGCCAATGTTAGATGTTAGTGACAATATTGAAATTAATCGCACTTTTGCCTTTTACTTGCTTATCAGAAAACTGATATTAAAGCTTTGAATGTTTTTACATAGAGAAGAATGATGGTGCATTTCCAATCTCGGAATAAGGCTGAGCGTCATGAAACTGTCTCGTTATTATTTTCATTTTAAATAATGCATATTTTCGTAAGCCTGTTACTCGTTACTGGTTAGCATAAGTTTAATCTAACGTTCTATCGTTCAATACGTTATAACGTTCTATGCTTTCAAGAATTAAGTAATCTTTTAATTCTTGCAGCTAATACTCTTTTCTGTCTCGAACATTTTAGCTGAACATCTTGCTGCCAAGCAACACCTCGCGTGCCTTTTAGGCTGTGTAAAATCTTTCTATACCCTGAACTTGTATGTATCGCTTAACGGTTTCATACCAAAATACTGAATGACGTAATGAATTTTGAATCAGGTATACACAGTTGATACAAACTTCTCATTGTTTAAGAAACCCATTTTCTTACCTATGACTCACAGCTAACTTTCCGGTATGCTGTAGTGTGCTAAATTTTAACAGTGAATTCTAAGTAGTGTATATTAACTGCATAGTAGTGTATATTAATAATAAAAACAACTGATTAGGTTATGTTTAAGTGTTTACGTGTGATAATTCTTATAACTGTGAACAGTTTAGCTAACAAACATTATTTTAACCCATATTGTTTTGTATTTCTCTTTGTACACAAAACAAAAATCAGTCAATACAGTTATTCCGTACTGGGCGCCATTGCTATTTTCAAATAATTAAACTTTTCGCTTGAACTACATTATAATTTATTTTTATGATAAGAACTTTACATTATATAGCAATATTAAAAACATATAGCATCAATAATTATAGCATATTAATGCAAAGGTGCACTGGCATATCTATTGGGCTTATGCTGACAAATTATCTGAATTTGTCTAGTAGACGGCTTCTAACGTAGCTGAGTAATTCTGTCTCAAGTTATCAACTCAATGGCCAGAGTTCGAGTTCTGGTTTTTGCACGCTGTTTTCGAATAGTAACAATAACGACTACATACATAAAAACCTTCTTCGTTATTATTTGGGTTTAAATAACAGTCTCAATATAACCTAAAAATCGCTGCAGAATTTTTCTTTTTGTTGAATTTGTTTAATATCTTTCCATTTCAGGAATTATAACTGTTCATATACTTGAACTTTTAGGTATCAAATATTTAATACCTGTTACGTTTAAGCTTTACAAAAACTCAAATAACTGTATTGAATATGTGTGTTACCACGTCTCTCTCTCATACTGTAAATGGAATGTTATAAACAAATTCTGAAAGTGAGATCAGTTTTTAAGCATGTATATTTAGAGAGCCAAAAATAAATTGTGTTCCTATGATCTCGTTTTTTTTCCAAGAAACTTTTGTTTAGTTTCTCTGAAGATGTGTACTCATTCCTCTGAAAAAAATTATGAAGATTTCATGTAATGTATCTGATAGCTTTAACACAATAATATTTATTTATACATTTAATTTCCCCAAAGGGTTCAATTCTGGTTGGTTTATAGCTTCCGGTTGAACCCACACTAGGTACAGCAAAAAAACGATGTCACAAATCTGTGCAACCTTATGGATATCCAGGAGAGGTACATCACTAACTTCAAATGTCGAGATTCTGCAAGGGTAATTCGATAGGTCTGGTCTACTGCGGGAGATGTATATTTTGCAGTGGCCGTGACGTGCACGGATATGAGACAAGAGGCAGAGACATCTACCGTTCTGGAAAATATAGAACGGTGGTTTATGAACACTTGCCTTCGCAAGCAGGTCATCGACAGATCAACAGATTGGCAGCTTCCATTAAAAGGCACCAACGCCTAAGTCTTTAAAAACCCGTCTTAAACGCTTTTTAGCGTTAATGGCATTTTATAATGTCGGCGAGTTTTTGGCATGTAACTGGAAGACCACCCATTTTGAAAATAGACTCTGGCGTTGAAAATGGTGAAAATTGGCGAGTGACTGGAATTAATGAATGCAAAATATTTATGTATGAATGTGACACTATGGTACGTTTGCAAACTTTTAGACTAAATGGCTGAATTTTACTATATAATATATATTGTTTACGGTAATAAAAGGTTTGAATTGAATTGAATTGAATTGTCTGGGCCGAGAATAGACCCTTGAGCCGAACCGGCAGTGATCTCTTTCTTTATCCTTCCGTCTTTGGTGTCATACAACAGCCGACGGTTATTCAGGTAGTCCTACACAACGACCAGGAGATAGTCGGGCTCTAGCATGTCCTCCCACCGAGCAGAGTTAAACCCGTTCTTTACGTCAAGGCATCCGTCGGCACAAAAGCACAATCGGCCGAGCCTGGTGACAAGCTGTTTTCGGCCTGCTGGACGGCACTGACCACCTCTGTAATGGCGTTTAGAGTTGAGTGTCGCTTTCGAAAGCTGTGTTGCCAGGGAGAGAGATCTCCGGCGGCTTCGATGGAAGGCTGCAATTTGGGTTTCAGCAAACTTTCATAGAGCTACCCCACGGTGTCAAGCATACAAAGTGGCCTGTATGCCGACGGGGAGTTCGGGTCACATTTGCCTTTGCTGATCAGTGCCAACCTAGCAACCTTTCAGTGCGACGGGAACACACCCGCTACCAAACGGTCATTAAACATATTCAGCAGCAAGAGTGGATAACTCGCCGCCACAACCTTCAGAACCTCAGCTGGAATGCCATCATGTCCTAGAGCCTTCTTGTTGCGCATGGTAGACACCGCTGCTAAAAGTTCCTTGTCCGTAAAAATGGAAACATCTGCAATCGTCCTCGCTACTCTCTCCTCCCACCTTACAGGGTGACTTGAGAAGAGAGCTTTCACGATCGCTGAAATTGTGGTCGGCCTTGTCCCTCTATTCACGACTTCCAAATCGAGTCTCGAGACCATCTCCAAAATACGTCTTCCCTCACGTTAGTCACGGGGATACCCCATTCGACCGCACGGGCGTTGAAGTCACCCGCCACTATAACACGCCCAGGGACGATTCGGAGACTGTCTTCCAGCGCTTCCAATCTTTCCATAATTATACTCTCGCGCGGAGTAATTTGGGTAGAGGTACACACTGTAAATGGTAAGGCTTATCATCTTAATCCAGGCATAACTGTCAATACAACCATGAATCATGGTGTATGTTAGTTGACAATGGTTAAAATGCCTTAATAAATTGAGTTTGGATGTGTAAAATCATTAAGTATAAAAAAAGTTTTGCCGAGTTTATAACAGAAATATGGTCAATAATTGTTAAATTATTCAATTAGTTTTCTAATTGAATAATTTAACCAGATCTCTTCTACAGAGCAGTAAATATGAGAAGAGGAACTTAAGATATGCAGTAATGGAAAACGCCTGAATTGGTTCCAATATAAATAGAAAATATTCTATTTTTTACTGTAAGTGATTGCAAATAATAATATATTTTTTCATAAAAAATTAATTAAGAGTCGATTTGAAGAATAATGCGTCGAGCTGAACTGATAAATCGAGAGAGAAAATTGCTGGAGTAATCTTCTTTTATAATGCTCCAAGTAAGAAATATTGCAATAGAATAAGTGTGTTATTAAATCATATAACTAACCAAAGAAATCTATTTGTATTTATTAGATATTCTTAATTAATGTTTATGATTTATATTCGTTTACTTTCAGCTTAACCATTAAAATTATCAAACATGCGATATGGAAAATCCATCAAAATTATAAACAAGTATGAAAAAGAACTGGTAATTTGTTGAAGGTTGTTTAAAACTTTTCGGTTCGTATTAATGCATAAGTCAGTTGATACCTAAGGATACAAGTTAAGCCCACGAATTGGGGTGAAAGGATCACTGAAAGGATCACTTAAGGCTCTCTTCTGGATGGCGTCCTTTCTCCTTGTTATGGACGACCTGTTTAGGTCTGTAACTGTAGTGGCCTTTTCACACAGGTGTATGCGAATGAGATGACATGAAAATTCTTGTAACTGGTAAATTTAAAACCTCAGTCATGTTTAATAACCTTGATAAAACCCTAAAGGGAGCATTACAATGGTGTGATAGGATTGTCATTGTTTTAACCCGACACAGGCTGCCCTTGTCAACCTTGGAGGAGGGCATCATTTGGAGCCATCGGTCCTCCTTCTTACCGAGGAGGCTCTAATATCGATTTTATGTCTCAAGTTAAGTTCTAAATGTTGTTGACTGGTGATTGAATTCAGGACTGGAAATGTACGTTGCGAAGAGAATATGGTTATTAATGCAGTTCATGCTTCCGATCTGAGGGTCTTATGGTCTTAAGTAGAAGCTATAATTGCCGTGGATTTATATCTCCGGGATTAGATAGTACTAACTTTGGAGCTGTTTTCTAGTGTTTAAATACTCATCCCTACGTAATCTGGCCTGCATCCTAAGGATAATCTGTCTCACAATAACCGGAGGTAACCCAACTGACCTGGTTACTGGCTTAGATGTTTGTCTTAATCTACTTCGTTTCTGTATTGTAATATTAAGGATGATTGTTTACTCAACTCAGTAGGAAGGGCCTTATCTTATCTTACGCTATAAATGAGTTGTTAAAATAGCTATGCTGATTCAGTGTATAGTGTGCTACACATGATTTTAGAACATATATCTCAACGATTTACCTTTGGCAAACCCTTCAGGATTATGATTATTTGTTCAAGGGGGTTTCACAGATCAACACATTACTCTTTTATTCCTGAAATATTTTGTCTTAAGAATCGATAGAAAATTAAATTATATGCGTTTAAAAAGTTGGACATTGTGCGTTTTTAGTTTTACAATTTGATATTTAAAAAACAAAAGGTAATTCTTTTATAAAATAATATTTAGAATGCTTATAAAAATGTAATTAAATTAAAAGAATTATTAGTGCATTTTAAGAATGGATACTATGTGTTCAACAATCTCAAAACATAAATTATTTAAAAAATTATAAATATGAAATTGAATCTTCTCGATTTTTTATTCAAAAGGTACACTACAACACTATAGTCAATATAAAGTCTTCACATGCAAAACGGTGTATTATTAAGACAATTGGGTGATAAATAAAAAAGTGACATAAATACAAATTAACAAAACTTTTATATTCTTTTCCAGGAAGGACAAAGCTTTGTTTATGCTTTGTAAATGTAACTAAATAATGTGTTTTTAAGTTATTATTACAACTAATTGATACTTAAGAAATGAAGAAATGCCCCTTTCCACGTATTTAGGTAATAAATGTATTGTATTGTTTATTGGGCTCGTAGATCTACCCATAAACGTTAGGATATTTATAATTCCATTACATTATTTTGCTCTATTATCTATATCTGGTGTTTTTATGCAGTCGCCTCCTGTGTGCATGATATACTGCCTTTTTCCTTATATATATATATATAATGCCAAATTTACTCAGATAAATAATTTTCCCAGAAATTTGAAAATATGGCACATTAATGCCTCGTGAAAAAAAAATTAAACTTTTTCATAAAGACCAAACATACTCTGTGTCGAATTTTGGTCGCAACCCTGGAAAAACTATATATTTATTTTAACTTCCTAATTTTCCAGTAAGTAGAGGATTTAGAAACATTTGTTTCAACATGCCAACAGAGAAATAAATATGTATCAAGTAGTTCAAATACGCACAGGAGCCGAAATAGTGTTCAAACTTTAGAGGAGCTATATATTTGTATTTACCGTTCATCATGAAGGTTGCAATTGGACAAACATATGTATTATACCCTAAAGAGGTACCCCGCACCAGACATACTCTAGGGAAGTTATAGCATGACCGGTGGGATGCGCGTGAGGAGTGGAGGAGTTGAGCGCGTGGGGGCACAATCTAAAGTAGGGGAGGGAATACGGTGCTACTAACCCTACTGAGAGTTTTCGGCTCCCGGCTCATAGTGGTGGCGGGAGCCGAATATTGTAGTGTTTGCCAACATTTCTAGACCCTTATGTTCTTACCACGATGGTCTTTTATGATGAGCAATTTAGTATAGAAGACCTTGAGAATATTTGAACATTTCTAGACTCTTTTGAAGTTACGGCGACGGAATTTTATGATGGGGAATTCAATACAGGAAATCTTGGAAATATTGGGACCGGATTTACGTGATCTTAACAATGACTATGTTCTGCCGAAATTGTGTTCATAGCTCATCCTTCTTAATGAGTTCGCAGTAGAGATACCTGGTGGTAAGAAAGGGTTCTCATAAATTGGGAAAGGGTAGGAATTTATATTATTCTTGATCTCCAACGACGACAACAGTTCAGATTTGTAATTGTTACGCTTTGTTAGCCATTAAAATTCAATTTATCATATACTAACCGTGTAAGCTTCAGGGTTTACGATACAATTATACACTACAAAATTTTCAACTTACATAGCCTAGCTGCTAAATTAAAAATTAATATAAAACTGGTTAAACTAATTTGTCAATATACACAGTAGAATAAGAAAAAACTCAGTTTTTATCTACCAACCTTGATCAAGTTAATTTAATGATGTATACTTAAAATAACAATAACGCCAACGATCCACACGCAATAGTTAACATAATAAAACCCCGTTGTCGATGAAAATTATTTATTGTTCTTCGAACTACACCCAAATCAAAAATGTCCAGATTACTTTTAGTATGTTTTGCGTTTTCTTACTTTGTAGGGCGTACTAAAAAAATTGCCAATTGGACTTATTTTTTTTCCACGTTCAAAATTCGTCTCAGCGTACTTTCAGAAATTCCAGTTGCCTCTACGACACGCTGTTGAACTTTCTTCAAATTTATAAGTGTGTTGGTTTCTGCTTCCCGTTTCATAAAATGGAAAGCACTTATCTTGCTTGGCCGTGTATAACCTTTCTACCTCCAATTTTACTTTTTACATTATGATCCCATCTCAAACTCTTTACTTAAAACGTAATGAGCACAACGCAATTAATTCACAAATTATATTACAACCCGTGAATTGGCACAAGCGAATGTTTTTTTGGGCGGCACGTATAGAAGACTGGAGACCGAAGTTCACAAGGCTAAATACGGCAACAGACTGAGCCGCTCCAACCCCCACCACTTTAGTTCCGTCTTTGCCTACGGCGCATCTCGAAGTCACCGGTCATGCTATAAATTCTCTACTATAACTAAAACTGGAAGTAAAATACTATAACCGGAAGTAGTCTATTGATGACCGAAGGAGAATTTTCAAAACTATGTATGTATACATTTTCTTTATCAGGGTAATAATGCAATCGCTACTACGATATTAACAATATTTTCGACAGGAAGAAGATTTACAAGGGTCAAATGTAGATAATTTTCGACCAAATATAAATCTCAGACTATTTTCAGATATTATCAGTCGAACAGTATATAATTTCTACTATGGCGTGTAATTTAAAACTTATTCAAACAAGATATTCTTCTTCCCTCGCTCAAGTCCAATAAAAGCCAGATCAAGTTTTGTTTAGCTTTTGAATATTTTAACTATGAACACCTAAATAATACGTACCATAAAACCACCGTATTAAACGAATTAGGTATACCTTTACTCTGGACTAAGATACGTAGTGTTACTAAAACTATTGAAACTATTTATTCGTATATTATAGACATTTGTGAGTTTCATTGCTATTTATAAAACCGGTTTTAATATTTAACTTCAGGAACCCAAAAACATTACTCTTTAAAAACTATTATAACTATTTATTCGTATATTATAGACATTTGTGAGTTGCATTGCTATTTATAAAACCGGTTTTAATATTTAACTTCAGGAACCCAAAAACATTACTCTTTAAAACTATTATAACTATTTATTCGTATATTATAGACATTTGTGAGTTGCATTGCTATTTATAAAACCGGTTTTAATATTTAACTTCAGGAACCCAAAAACATTACTCTTTAAAACTATTATAACTATTTATTCGTATATTATAGACATTTGTGAGTTTCATTGCTATTTATAAAACCGGTTTTAATATTTAACTTCAGGAACCCAAAAGCATTACTCTTTAAAACTATTATAACTATTTATTCGTATATTATTGACATTTGTGAGTTGCATTGCTATTTATAAAACTGGTTTTAATATTTAACTTCAGGAACCCAAAAACATTACTCTTTAAAACTATTATAACTATTTATTCGTATATTATAGACATTTGTGAGTTTCATTGCTATTTATAAAACCGGTTTTAATATTTAACTTCAGGAACCCAAAAACATTACTCTTTAAAACTATTTTAACTATTTATTCGTATATTATAGACATTTGTGAGTTGCATTGCTATTTATAAAACCGGCTTTAATATTTAACTTCAGGAACCCAAAAACATTACTCTTTAAAACTATTATAACTATTTAAAAGTGGATTAAGCGATTTGAATATCTTCCAAATGACCATCATATATATTTTAGGAGTGTATTTTAAGCAGTTAAACAAAGAAATTACGATGATTATCTGTTATTCAATAAAAACTACTTTCAAAGTCATGTGTAATAGCTAGTTGACATATGAAACTTCCATAATATGAAATTCTCTTTGTTTTCATTGTACAAATCTTATATGAAATACTTTAGAATGGAAATTTTTTTCTAGAAAATTGTGTGTGTTATGAGTATCAATGCAATTATTTATATTATTTTCTAAAAATGCTAATACAATTTTTAACTTCTTACCTTTTACTTAGGATTCAGTGAAAATAATTTAAATTCTTTCGGGTCTTAATAAATGTATAAAATATGATTGAGTACAAATGAACAGTTTTCCAATACAAGAAAAATAATTACTACAAGTTTTAAAACCTTGCATATTTAATAGTTGTTATGGATTTCTAAAACTAAAAAATTCTACCATGTTATGTACTGGACGGAATGTAATAATTTTTAATTCATTAGTTTTATGTTTGGTTTAAAGGGTAAAATAAATAACACAGGCCAACGAAAAATTTTTTTGCGAAAACTTTTTTTACTTTAATAGCTGATTTTTATAGATTTTTATGTGCTGAATCCAAATCTGGCCTTAGTTTTTTTTGTATCACCCATAGATTTCTGCAATTTGGGTTTTTATGTAATATACATTTTTATGTAGTTTCTTATGTAGTATAAATACGGTATATGGTGAAATTAATGAAACACTATGTTACATCATAATTATGAATATATTAATACAATAGGTTACTTGAAAGAGTTATACATGTGGTATATAATAACAGGTTCCCATTAGTCATCTGGGATTGGTTTGTATTTTCTTTCCCTCTTTTCTTTGAAACTTCTTGTGTAGCTTTTTCTACGATGAGTCGCCTGCTGAACTTCTCTGTGAAGTGACCAACAGTAGTCCCCCATCATGTTAGTGTTCCAGCGGCTCTGATAGCGTTTTTCCATCAGTTTAATGTCCTGATGAAAACGCTCTCCTTGCTCCTCACTTACATCGCCCAAGTTTTTCCGGGAAGTAATCAAGATGACTGTTCAGGAAGTGAACTTTCAGGCTCATCAAACATCCTAACTTTTTTAAAGTTTCTTTAACATGTTAGCAACAATAGCAACATATTCTGGATCTTTTTTATTCCCCAAGAACTTGGTAACCACTTGCTTGAATGACACCCATGCTTCTTTCTCATTTGAGGTCATTGTCGATTCAAAGTTAAGGTCTAACATCATTTTTTCTAATGTCTGGTCCGACAAAGACGCCTTCTTTCAGTTTAGCTTCTGAAAGGTGTGGAAACTTTAGGCAGAGATACATAAAACATGGCCCATCTTTAGGCAAAGCCTTGACAAAACTGTTTCATGAGGCCTAACTTTATGTGAAGAGGTGGTAGGAGCACTTTTTTTGGATCTACGAGGTTTTTGCGAAGAATGTTCTTTTCACCTGGTTTTAAAGATTCCCTAGCAGGCCAGTTCTTTTTGCACCAATGTTGATCTCTAGCCCTACTGTCCCATTCACACAAGAAACATGGAAACTTGGTAAAACCACCTTGTTGACCAAGTAGCATACATGTTACTTTTTAAATCACCACATATCATCCAACCATGATCACAATAGCCTATTTTATTCAGCACTATTTCTAGGTTTTCATAGCTTTCTTTCATGTGTACAGAATGACCAACAGGTATAGATGCGTACTGGTTTCCATTGTGTAATAAAACAGCCTTTAAACTTCTTTTGGATGAGTCAATGAACAGCCTCCAGTCTTCCTTTTTGTACTCAACACCAAATTCATTCATCAGACCTGGAATGTCTGTACAGTACACCAAATCCCCATCTTGTTCAAAAAACTTTGAAAATTGTTGCTCTCTCTTTCTATACACATAAATGCTGGTTCCAGCACCCAACAAGTTCTTTTCTTTTAGTCTAGAGCCAAGCAATTCAGCTTTTTCTTTAGTTAAGCCTAGATCCCTAACCAAGTCATTAAGTTCAATCTGAGTAAACAATTTAGGCTCTACATTTTCTGTAATACATCGAAATTCTTCATCATCTTGTTCATCTAACTCAGATTCTACATCATAAGATGGTTCAGTTTGAATGGAATCCAAATCATCTGGAGGTTCAGGGACCGGCAAATCTTGACCGTGTTTCACTGGTCGGATGGCAGACATAAGGTTAGGGTAGCTTATTACCTTCTTATTTTTTGAGTTGTGACCAGTTACATCAACACTGCAAAAGTAACAATCATCAGAATGATTTCTTGGCTCTCTCCATATCATAGGAACAGCAAATTTGAAGGATTTTTTCTCCTTTTTTGACCATTTTCTAAGATCTTCAACACATACATAACATACCTTATGCGGCGCCCAATATTTATCCTGATCTCCAAGTAAAGTTCCAAAGTATGATCGATAAACCTTTTTCACAAAGTCCGTAATGTTTCTTTGGTGTTTTTTAATCACAAACTCACCACAAATATAACAAAAACTGTCAACAGAGTTTTTACAACCGCGGTTAGACATTGTGTTGAGCACGTGTACAAAAACCGTGAAAGTGAGGTTAGATTGACAGTAAACAAACATCAGCTGTTAACGTTCAAATGGAATCTACCTTTTTTTATCTTTTAGTGTGTTTCAGCAGTGCTACCAACACAATTTAAGTCCATTACCTCTACTTTTTTGATTATATTTAAACTCTGTAGAAATCGCTTAGTTAAAAAAATGTTACTTCAAAATGTGAAGAAATTGTGGGTGATACAGCTTTTTAAGCATCATATTTGGATTCAGCGACCTAAAAAACATTAGAATAAGGTATTTTTAGTAAAAAAGTTTTTTCATCGTTGGCCTGTGTAATGTACAAAATGTAACATTAAATTTGTGACTCTACCTCAATTTGAGAATCACGTTATTAATTATATTTAAGAGAGTCATACACTTAATAATAAAGAGTAGCTAAATACTTTAAATTTAAAATACTTTAAAGCTTTTTATTAATTAAAGTGGTTCCTTAGTAAAAAGGGAGTATATATGTGATGAAAGCCTTTACGTCCTGTGCGGATGTGGTCAAAGGCCTTTAAAGCCGAAAAGTCAGGTGGAGACCAGCTCCTTTTTTATAATAAAAGATCTATATTTAAATATGGGTTGTAGTTTTTATTTCGATGTTCTAAAAAATAAAAAATGTTTGCAGTAACTTTCTTCATAATGATAATACTATAATTAGTTCAATTACAGGAGAGTAATCAATATCAACTATCCAATAAGTAAGGAAAGCTTATTAAGGCAGTGTAACAACCCTACTATTGTTCATGCAGTGGTTTGAACATTGCAGACTGGTTATGAAAATACATTTTATTATTCGTATACAAGAATTAATAATTACAGACAAATTACTGCAAACTGTTTTGAAAATGTAATGAAATGATATTGAATACTCAACCCCTCCTATTTGTCAAAGTAATTGGTTGTTTATTTAATAACGTATCAATTTAGTGACTTGTTTGCCCGAAATAAATTTACAATTAAGTTTTAAATGCACTGTAATGTAGACTAGTTGAATAAGATACATCAAAGGGAAAACTTACACCAAATCTACGCAGGTTCATTTAGTTGTAGATATACTATTAATCAATAAAATTACATATCGAATAGTGTGACTAGAAAATGGATCTAGACTATCAACAGAAGATGTTTGTCTCTTTAGATTGTATGTCTAAGAGTAAGGAGATAACAAGAATCGGCATAATCATAGTAGTAACAAGTGAATTCATCCAGAAAGAAAGAAACAGATGAAACATAAACACCGGATTATATATTAATATTGTTTTATATCCATGGAAACAGCAGAGTAAAATTATTTGAAAGTGTTTGTTAAATTCAAAAGTGTTTTTTATATAATTCTTTGAACTCATACTACGTTGAGTTAGAAAAGCAAGTCCAGGGACACGTGCAACGAGAAAGCTTGATAAGGGCAAGGACATTTGCTATAGTTCAGTTTTAACGTTCAAAGTCGTTCAACACGCAGGACGTCAGGAAATATTCACCAGGAATACGAAGCCAAAGACCAGGATCAAGACAAGGACCTATAGATGAGTTACTTTGATTATTTGTAAATGATAGCTTTGGCTGTAACTATTCTTCTTGCCTAAAGTAGTTTACATGCTAGTCTTAGAGATGTATTAATATTACAGTAAACAAGAGTAAAACAGTGTAATTGAAGTATATCGCGTTTACAAATAACATAACTTTACTCTTTTAAGGATTTTAAAATTTATTTATTTATTTCATTAAAATCATCAATCAAATATTAACGTTAGTATGCTTTGTGTACAAAAATAAAAAAAACAAAACCTGTAACTTTGCGTTACTAATCCTTTAATACTTTAAATATATAACCTACAGATATAATAATTTTAGGATGTGTTTGTAAAACATTAAAAATAATTTCTGATCCCTTCATAAATATTTGATAATAAGTGTAAAGATTAATTAAAGATTTATTTTCTTAAACGTGTCTAAGAGTCACGCTCTGCGTTCATCTAGGAGACGAGAGCACTTCCTGGCCTGACGGTTGAAGGTCTGCTTGGCGTGGGGATATCGGGACTGCTGATACTCCCTTCGCAGTCTGCGACGAAGGCGAATCTCCTCTCTCAACTCCTCGGGTAGAGGTGGAGTGATGTCAGTCCGGGAGAGAGGAGATGACGAGGCCGTCATAGCTTCTTGGAGGATGAAAGTCAAGTCGTGTATTTGTCGGTCTAGCTGGTCCGGTGACTCGGCAGGAGTTGGTGGTGGCCGATGTATGTCAGCGAGGTGGTTTGCAAAGTGGTGCCAGTTGATCTTGGTGGGACGAGTAGGATGATATGATGGCGCTCCGTCGTCCGAGATCTTAGCTCCTGGGGCAGGGACTGCTGCCAGGAGACGATGGGTCACTCGCCGATGCACCATGATCGCCGAGCCTCCGCCGGGTCGGTTGTTCTGCAGCTGCCTATCGGTGCGGTATATCTGATAATTGGTGATATTGAAGCGATCCGTCGCCCTGAAGTGAGCCTCCTGTAGAAGAGCAACGTCCACATCCATTTCAGTTGGTAGCTGACCGAGTTCCAGCCGCTTGTTTGCCAGCCCGTCGGCGTTCGAGCTGACAACTCTCAGCTTACCCATGTACGGTGGCGGACAACTTGTCCATGAGGCGTGACATCAACGCCACTATGTTGGTCAGCTGAGAAAGAATCTGATTTAGTCTTACCTTGAGATCCTGAGGCAGGAGGGAAGCTGGGTGAGAAGTCGGCGTGATATTTTGTGTGGGTTCTCTAGTTGATGAGAGGCAGGGGGTTGACGTGTCTCGGAGGTTGAGGTCTTCGGAGTTGAACGAGAACGAGCCCTCTGATTTTCTGGCTTCCGAGCTGGGCGATGACGGCAACGCCTTACTATCTCGAAGTCGTCTTCCTCCCGGTTTTCAGTTGAGGGCTCCGCGGTGTCATCTACGGTGGCATGAGGTGCAGGAGCAGGAGCTTCTCGAGGCTTAGGAGGCTCAAACCTGGAAGGTACAGGCCTCTGAACCCTCCTGGCAACGGCAGCATACGAGAGCTGCTTCTCGTTTTTGAAGATGACACACCCGCGGTAGTTGGCAGAGTGGGCCTCTCCACAATTGCAGCATCTGCTTGGGGTTGAAGCTTCCTTCGGGCAGAGACTGGACGGATGATTATCACCGCATCGTACGCAGCGGAGCTCACGGTGGCAGTGGCTGGAGCCATGCCCAAACCCCTGGCATCGGTGGCATTGGTCTGGTCCACTAGGCCTAGTGTACTTCCTGACCTCCAGCCTGCAAAATAACAGAGTCCGGGCGGTGTAGACATCAGTAGGAAGCTGGAGCCCATCGCCTCCACGGAGGGTGATGAGCCACAGGCTGGTCGGTTGTCTACGTCTTGTCTTCAGGAGCTTGGCCTCCACGATGCCATAGCCATCTCCGTGGAAAGCCTCGACGACATCTTTCGGCGATAGGGTGGCTGGGAGACCTTTGATCACCACCTTGAGGAAGCGCTCAGTGGTCATGGCGAAAGTGTGGAACTTCAGCCCCTGTTCCTGTAAGTACCTTTGTAGTTGCCGAAAGTGGGCCACGGTGATCGTCTTCAGCCGTAGCGTCCGAGCGGTGCAGATTGCCTCCAGGTCGCCCCCAACCTGCTGTTTGATGGTAACGGCATGGCTGGCCCATCCTTTGGGGACGTCCAGGATGATGGGAGGAATGCGTGGCCCTCGTTCGACGTCCATGTCTCGCCTGCGTTGGTGTCTGTCCGTCGGGTTTTCGGCGGAAGAGTCGGAGCTGGAGCCGCTTGTCGTTTTCCGCAGACCCGCGGCGGGACGGCCTGAAGTTCCAGCGTTGGCCTCAGAAGTAGCTGGATCCATCAGCTGGGCAACTTGAGCAGAATTCCCCGGTGGTGTCAGGTGGCTTTTGGAAAGGCATTTTTGGGATTCTGACCGGCGTGGGTTCCCAGGCACTTGGTCGCTGCACCCTGGCAGCTCTAGGGGGTAATCCCAACTTCACCCGGGCCCTGTTCCCCTGTCCCGGGTGGCACGGCGTTGCTGGGTCGAGATGTCGTCGGCAGGCCGTGGAAGGTCTCCAATGGGCCATCGGAGGTCTCCATCAGGCCGTGGGAGGTCGCTGGGGCAGCATGAGCCGCAATCCGGGCCTCTTTTCCAGAAGTATCAACCCTAAAAGTCGAGGTGGATGCTTGGCCAGTCAGTAGTCCTTTATTCATGTAAACTTTATGTGGGCTCTTTTTTTCTTGATTGATTTTTAATCTTTGATCTTCTGAGTCTGAACTCTCTCTCTGAACATTCTAAGGGTGAATAGTTTTTGTCTTTATCTATGTCATCACTATTATCAATCAAAGGTTTGAAAATATTAAATCTATAACTATTTAGCTGATCCATTGATTTGGACAAATGTTTTGTGACCTGTCCATACATAATTAATAACAAGCGTTAGGATTACTAAGAGGATTGTTTTTTTATAGATGTCTTAATTTTTTTATGGCATTTTATAGTAGGGTAAATATTGGCAATAAGTTGAAATTAGTAAATGCTAATTAATCAAGATTACAAGTCGTAATTTAATGATGTTTTAATTGTTTGAACTCAATATTTTCTGAAAACGGTCTAGTGCAGGTTTTAAAAGAAATATGGTCTCAAAGTTTTACTATGTTGTATTAGTTACCGAGGTTTCCACCAGAGCTCTTTTCCTCTTTACAAAAGAAAGTAGCTGATTAAAGTTATAAAGGTGTAGGAACCCTTTTTTAGATTACATTGCCTCCTTAATATAGACTTAACTTCACTATACAAATAGTTTTATTTCATGATAAAATATAATACATCGCTGTAAAGGACCATGGTGAACATGTTTTAAATGATGACAGGTTATTTCCTTTTGTTTGATTTTGACGGAATTTTTGTGGATACATTGGAACATTATTTGAAATATATTACTGAGAATATTTCTATTTTCTAAATATTTTCCATAAAGATTAGTTTATTTTTATGATTTTGTTGCTTTCTTTTATATTTTGTTTTTGCATCTTATGCTTTAGGCATCCTCAGCCTTTTGAACTAAGATAGGAATTGGGAGTTTATGGGCAGTTATGTGGTTCTGTTTTATTACTAAAAAAATAAAATTGTTTCTTTCATTGACTGTACAAAACGTGTTAGACAATAGAAGAACTAATGTTGGGTAAGGTAGGAACTACTTTAGATAATAAGCTAAAAAATCAGATACTGTAACTTAAAATCACGTAAATATCATTATAACAAAGAAAGTATTAACGTCACTCGAGCACAAATTACATGCACCTGCAGAGCCCTCACAGTGCGTCTATATCTTCTTCACATTGTTACATTCAACCTAATCTGACTTAACCTACAGGTATTAGGATACATTTGTTTACTAGTAAGAATATTCCCCATTTAAAAAAGAACAACCATGTATGTAAAGGGGTCATACAAACCTTATGTCTGCTGAAGTAAACTCCGCTTGTTTTAACATTAACAATTACTGCCTCAGTGTTAAAACATACGTAGTTTCTTTTTAGCGAGAAATTTTGGTTTTAAAGAACAATATGCTTTCTTTTAATATATCTTCAAACTTAGATTTTTCATTATTCTTAAGTGCGTACTCAAGTTTTATCTCTATCTCAGTATGTAGTAATTTGTTTAGTCCCACCAAAACACTTATAGGTGCAATTGCATCAAAGTAAAATATTAATTTTATCAATATCAATTTATTTAACAATCACTTAACTCAGCACTCAGAGGAGGACTACATGTAACACGATGCTATGGTCAGAGGCAGGACCAGGACAAGGACTAACATGGCTGAGTTTTCTTTACATTTAGACGTTACAATCTTCTCTCTCACTATTCTTCTCGCCAAAAGCAGTTTACATCCTAATTTTAACATCTGTTACTCAACACAAACACTAGAACAGTTCATAAAGAGAATTTACGTATTTGTTGATTATTTCTTACAATTTCGTTCGTAGTATGTCAGGATTTTGAACGTATTTTTCTTCATTTTTTAAGGAAGTTCTTATCCTTAGTTTTGCTGTTATTAATCCTCTCTGTAACAAAAGAGTCCAGCGAGAATAGGTGGTCAATTATATTCTTCGTAGACAAATCAATGTTGATTGTGTAACTTTTACGTAGTTGATAAAAAATATACAGCTGTTTGTGAGAAGTATTTCCTCACTTATTGTTTAAAGCAATCTCTTTAGTGTTTTAGATGGCTGAATATTGAAACTTAATTGAAACTAGTATGTGCTAGCTGGCTAAATTGGTATTGGCTTACTAATTCATCATGGCAAAATGTTTAAAACTACATAACTTTAATAATAGAATGTTGTAAATTTTTTCAAGAAAATATAGTCTATATATTTTTATTCATTCGGTCGGTTACTAAAACGTAATAGTCTATATATTTTTATTCATTCGGTCGGTTACTAAAACGTACAGTAGAGCTCTCTTCATTTGTAGAATACATGCAAAATATCGAATTGAAATAATAAGTAAAAAAGATGAAGAATCATACTGCATTGTCAACTTAAATATTCAACATTCTCACTGTAACTAATAATAATTAAACTTCTGTTTCATGCCTAGATAAAATGAGTCTTTTTCAAGAATAATGTATCTCTCTGCTTATAAATTATAAATCGACTGGGCAACATGTTTCTCTAAACCATTTTTTCTTGGTTTACTACCAAGGTATAAGGTATGTGGTTTACTAACCAGAAAGGTTAGTATTAACTTTTTAACAATGTAAATTAAATAAAAGTACTAATATATTTTAAACTAACTAGAGATTTAATTTTTGTTTTATTCCATATTCTAAGTCGTTTATTATGCTTATTGGGTCTCGAGTCAATCGACATTGTGGACTAGTAAACATAGACTTAAACTTAATCACTTAAAAATTAAATTGCATGTGCTGTCTAAATACCAATCTTTGATCGATTTTAAGTAACTTTGTAAATTGAACTGTACTAACTTGTTATGATAAAGTTACAAACTTGAGACTGGCAATAAATTGTACTTTAGATGGACTCATGAGTGACAGAGGCTTGCAAGAAAGTTTTTACATTAATACATTCACTACAAATAACTCCAGAGGTTTTGCTGCTTCACATAAAACTGTTAAATTTATTTAATACAAAAAAATCCCTTTTATTCAGCAAGCGTTTTTTAATGACACATCATTGTTTTTCAAATCTCCTCTTGTCACATCACAATATTTAGCTCTAAAATAATAATAAAAAGCACACACATAATAAAACAGGGTTTTTAAAATGTGCGTAACCAACATGTTATTTGTTTTGTGGTTATATATTGAATTTAGATTATGTGTATGGGTTTACTATGGTTTTTATATATCTTTTGGTGGTAAATTATGTAATTTTTATCACTGATAGGGGACGTCCTAAAGAGAATGCAGGAAAAAGGTCTAATGGAAGGCTATTATAGTGAATATTTAAATGCATTTTTTTCTGAGTAAGTAGCTACAAGATTCACATCATAAGGACCACCTTAGCAAAAATATGACTGTTTGAAATTAAAGAACATTGGAACCTTATGCGGTATTTCTGTTAAAACTAAGTTAAGTAAAAGAACACAAATAATACATTTAGTTTTTTTTTTTCAAGTAAGTGTTTAATTAATGTAATTCCCATATCAGATTGTTTGAAAAATTATTTCCCATAAGACATTGTTTGCAACATGTTTATTCTTATTATAATTACTGTGAAAGCCCAGTATTAATGTAGATGTTGACAATACTTTTAATCTTATTGTCGAAGTGCCACTACAATATTGATAAGCGGCTCCACTAATAACATTTCTTGAAATCCAATCTTCAATACTGTGATTACGTGAGGTTATCGACAATAGCACAGAAGCAATTTCTCCTTACTTATCCTTTTATCCTATATATTTTGGTGAGAATTTGCTGATGGCTATGTTATTTTTAACGTTGTGGACTACTCATCTGTATCCTAACACGTCGTATTTTAGGGAACTGTTGTATCAACAAGTTAGGGCCTGAAGTGATGTTGAATTAATCTATTAATGATTTTGTAACTCACATCTTCACTGATCATAGAAAATGGTTCTTATCCTTGTAATTAACCTTTCTTCCTTTTCTCACGGAAGTTATATGATGAATATATAATCGTGGATTATCCAAAAAATATACGCTTCAATAAATCACGTTTCCCAAATATAGAGATATTTCTTCATCTAAAAAATTCATTACCGCCTGGTTATTTTACGTCTGATGTCTTACCTGAAGTTTGAAATTCCAAAAAAAGGACTAACTGTATACACACGTAGTTGAAAAATGTAAAATGATTAAAATCTTGTGAACTGTTAATTCGAGGTTTTTATTTGTAAAATCAGAGTTTATATTGTTATAGACAGGCCAATATAGGGCTGTTTTGGGGTTGATTTCCTATGGATTACACGTATAAATATTGAAGATAATATGTGTTTAAGAAGAATAACTTATTACAGTTATATTACAATTAAATTTAATAAAGTAAATAATAGTAAAAAAAGACAACTATTTCAATATAACTTTGTTTTCAGAGTAATTTTAAAATCGGTTTTTTTTATTCTTTCACCGGTCAGTACTTATTAACCGTACCTTAATCGTTTACAAAATGTGTGTATACAATTTTTGTTCAATGACTCCAATTGAAAAAATATATAAATTAATTAAACACACAACATTCAATAACACATGACGATTTTCAGTGCATATTATCCTGTAGCTATAAATAAAACTGTAAAATTATAACATTTTATAAATATAGCTCTACTCAATACATCATTTTAATATCAGTATAGGAATTTATATCGTGTTTACGCAGCAAGATCGTTCCCTGGATGAAAGGCAAAATCGAGTACGAGTAATTCCGAACTCCATTATTTAGATGTATTTAATTTGTTTTGAAATTACAGAGCGGATTTAAATGACAATTGTTTAAATAAAATCTTTTAAAATAATCATATAAGTTTATTTTATTAAGTTTATATCGAAAATTGTTTTTGGTTATTAATAAAGTCTATAGAATTAAAATGAAATAAACTTATAATTATACGAGTAAAAACTTCATAGCTTAAATTTACAACATTGACTAGTACTTATATTTCATTCATTGTATTTGTAATATTTTCATATTATGTGAAATGAAATACATGGTTCTTATTTTTAAAAACCATAATAATTGTTTTTTACCCAAATGTTTAATATTGCCATATTTCTCAAGTAACCTCTATGGAGAGTAAAGTTTCAATTGCGGCATTACAAAGATGAAATAAGAAGTCACAGATAATACAAACAGTATATCATTATTAAAGGTTAACGTTTACACAAACTGATGTTGAAGAGTAATAAATTTCTACAGTTCCGTATCTGAGATAGTGCACAAATCATATGACATGGAGAGTTTTAAACTTCTAAATTTATTGTCCTTGACTTTTATATTAAAATAGAAGTAGCTAATTCTTTAAGAACTAAACTTATTACTAGTAATATTTAAAGTACCTACATCATTAAATCTTACGATCTTAATTTCTTATATTTGAGAATAAAAGAATTCCTATCAATTCCTGAATCTATAACTCACGTTTATATTGTAAACACTTAAATAAATTTTATTTTGAGCGTAATTTTTTTATTTCTTGTTTTAAATACCTGTAATTCCTCTTGTATTGACCACAAATATTTCTACTTTACCGATCTGCAGGGTAAGGTACCTTAAAGGAATATGAATTTTAAGTTCATAATATTTTTTACACCTCTTAAGTAGTTTATTTAATAGTTGTGCTGTAAAAGTAGTATAATTCAAGTTGTTTTTATGTGTTTTAAGAGTACTAAATAAAAGTACAAACCTTGAAAAAATACAATAATTTACTGAATAATTGGATAAAAATACAGCTTTATAAAACACTAGCTGTTTCCCGCGGCTTTGCAAGCTTTTCGTAAGCTTTGCCCGTGTATGTGAACTTCTGGTTTAATTGAATTATATTTATAACGCCGATGTAGAGTTTGCCTTGTTGCCACGATCAAAAAAATCTGTAAATGTTTATAGCCATTGTGCACGTACATGTACTTTATTATAAAGTGATCTAACACTCAATCAGACATGTATCTTAAAGACAAATATACATAATAACTTAGCGCCTTCAAATCGGGTTTGACTATGTTATATACGTAAATGTCTCCTAATTATAGTTTATAGTGTACAGGCGCTTTGAAACCTTTTATCTTTTGCAGCGCCGCTTGTTGGTGAGTTAAATCAATGGGCACAGGTTATAAACCTTCTCCGTGGACGTATACATAAAAATGTTCATAATGATCTGTCTAATATTTTGCGATTCCATAAAGGACAAACACACAAACATTCATTTATATATATATATATAATATATATATATATAATATATATATATATATATATATATATATATATATATATAGGTGTATAAATATTTTCGTTGTGCTAGGCACATAGAATGATAGGTTGATTAATTCCATGTGACAACCGCAAACTTTACCAAAGGTTTAATGAAGCGGTTTTGGTTACGCTGGGTGTAACAACGCTTCCACTACTTTGTCACGTGATAAACTTTTACACGGTTATACTCAGTTGCGGTCTTGTATGCTAGAGTGTTAGGGTTAATTTGACAATAACCTCACGTGTCTAAGCAAAACCTAGGTAATAACATGGTTAACATGACCTTAATATGCTTTTAGGTCATGTTTGTTGATTACCTTTTATGATCATTTGAAATTTTAGAGTCATAGGACATCCTTCTTCTTGTGAAATATATCTCAAATTGTATGTATTGGAAGATAAATAATTTGAGGGATTTAGCTTGTTAATATCTTCGTCCAATATTATCCTTATCTTCCTCTTGCAGAAATGTGGCTAGAACATCTACCATTATACTCTAAACTTCACTCTTTGGAAGAAATTGAAATTTAGTAGGCTCATTTCTTGTAAAACCTAAACCTTTGAGATCTTCAAGTGGCCTTTGAGACCTAGCTTATTGAGAGGCAGTATTTATGAGAACTCTCAACTTCACAAGTCCTGGTCTGTAGAAGCTCACAGCCTATGTAACAAGTTTCAAGTCTCCTGGGAAACCCAAGATTCAAGGCTCTAGGATCTTTTATCGCACAGACGGACAGTCGGGTGATCAATGATACGATGTAATTGTTACACTGTTGTATCTTTAGTAAAGGTAACAATGTATAAACTACAATTTAAATTACTAAAAATTATATTTTAAGAATTATAATTTTATACTTTGTTATTGTTTTAGCTTCACTGATAACATTTGTTCTTAATTTGCAATCGAACTAATCATTTTAGTCTCACATTAAATGTGACCGACATCTCATTTTTAAATCTGACAATAACATCTTACTTACCATGATAAATAATAACAAGAACAATATATTACGGTTCTGCAAAAACAATAGCAAGTCGTTTTCTGAATGGCTTATTCTGGTCTTCAATAAATAATATTAATCATACATTAGATCATTTTGGAATTTTGGGACTAAGTACTAGATCTCTTATTAAGTATCTGGCCAAACGTATAAATTAGGCACTCTGAAATTTTATAAATTGTTATTCATTGATCTCTTCCTATCCCCTTACTTTTTGTTTTTACACTGTATATCACTTGCCGAAGTATATGTTGGTAAGTTAATGTCTGCCAATAAATAATAACGCTTGGACTCGTACCTGACACGAGTGGTTTACAGTTTGTTATTTGTTGCAAATTTGCGTCAATTCCGTGTATAGCCGGATGAATAATTTCCTATAGGTTCACATCGTAATTGAATTATCGTTTTCACAACTTTCTGTGGATCAGCTTTGTGCCATAATATCGAAATAAAATAGTTTTGTATATTTAGTTATTTATGCAGTAATTAAAACTTAAAACTGAAATTTATTATTTGACATACGAATTTTAATTTTTACCAACAGGGGTTTAATACGAACATGGACTATGTCCAATCATTTTATTCCAATCCGTTATCCAACATTTGCTAAGGTACGTGTCCTCATCACAGTCACACATCCTCTATGGCTAAACCAATGAAAGTGTTGTTTTATTTTAATTAAATACGAGTCACTGCTTAACACCCATGGACAAACCTGGACCAATGTATTTTCTTTAAGAAGTATTTAACATTTATTGATATGTTTTGTTTTATATTTAATCTATTTCATATCGTAAGCCACATTAAAATCGGTATTCAATCAAGATGTGGGAAAATAAAAAGCCATTTTATGAGAAATGTGAGCTAAATAAGAATTCTTCATTGTAAAATATTATTTTTACAACATTTTGATCAAAGATTATTTATGTTAACCTCGTTGTATTGTTTGGAAGGAGATACAGAGATTAGTGAGCAAACTTGTAACTTTATTTCAAAATTAAAAATAAATATAATGACAACTATAAAACCACATACATACCGAGTTTTTGTGAAAATAGTCATCATTTTGAAGGAAAGGAAGTTTAAAATAAAACCAATACACATTGTATGCATGTACATTGTATAATTTACATCACTATATAAAACCAGGTTTTGATACTATAATTTTAGTACGTGGTGTAGTAAGTATTTAAAATTATAATAATTATAATAGGGCAATTGTTTATGTTAGCATTACACTTTCCAATTATGGAATTTTTATTAATAATACTTTTTTGGTGACTGCAGCAACGAAAAATTACACACATTACTAAATCGCCATCGAAAGGAAAGGAAACAAAATTGTAAAAAGTAATAAGTAGCTAGATAAACTATGCTTCTTTGTTCTTGTTCTTTTGTAGAACTTATTTACAACTTTACTGCTAAAACAAAAAGTTGACCTGAAAATTACAGGAAATGCTGAGCTTTTTTTATTTGAAATCCAAAATTGACAGTTTCTCTTAGTATTGTATACGATTAGTTGTTGTCAATGTGAATTATTGTCAAATTCCCCTTTGCAGTCTGACGGTGAAGCTTTAATATCCGGTTAGTTGATTGGCGATAACATTACTGAGGCGGAGACCAGAGAGTAATATCAGTAACAGACAATAATTATATGTTATCTGGCTGACGTTAATAATATTGGAACTAAGACTTCATTATTGAAATGGTCAACTATAATATATTGTCAAAAGTTTGTATGTGTAATGTAATTGTAACTTGGCGAAACACTATTTGTTATAATTATTAACATGTTTACACAGTGTGTGGCTGTTCATAAATTAAACCATTTCACTCTATGAAAACATATATTTATTTGAAGAAATTTTTTATAAAGTAAAATAAACTGTCACTAATTTATATAACACTAAGTTCCTTAATAGGGCCAATCCGTATTCCCTAAATAAAGGATGAGACGATGAATTTTCTGCAAAACAACTGGGATAATAACTGAATTACTCCACACTCTACAAAATAGTTTCTTCCTCATAGATTAAATTACTGTGACCTCTGACCGTGTTCCATACACTAGTGACATGATTAAGGTTGCTTTTAGGAGGTAATCCATTAGGGCCGTCCTCATGTGGATTAGCAAAGAAAATGGGAGAAGATGGGGTCTTTCTTCACGTCTAAGGATGAGTACGCTGGTTTACCAATCACCTTTCACCAGGGTAGCGTCCGATCTTCTCTCTGTAGGTAGACCACTGTATTTTCTAGTATTTGGTGTGATTAAGGAACATGTGCACTTGACGAAGGATCTTTACAGAAACTACCTCGGAGGATAGTGTTAGGGGTTGAACACTACAGAATAAACATTGGTTCAACTGTGGCGAATGGTAAAAATCAACTCATTTATCTTAACATTGATTTCTAAAATTGTAGACAGAACGTAAGTAGGACATTCAGATCGTCTTACTGACGGTATAGTTTGCTTGATTGCATAGTAAAATACTGAAGTATCATTTCTTAAACTGATTTAGAATAAACGTGAATTTATTATCATCTACCGTTATCGAGTGATCTTTACATAATCGTCATACTAGGGAAGACAAGTTATGTAACAAACCAATTACTTTTAAATATAAAATTGTACTTTACTTGTGTTACACTGTTGTTGCATAAGTAAGTTTATATCAACAATTGCATTTGTATGCACAATCAACTTGCAACTGGGCGCAAAAAACAGTAATGTGTAACTACATGGTAAACTCGTATATATCTGTAAATTAAATCAATGTATTGTTTCAAAATATCAATCGTTGCCATGTTTTACCACTAATCGGACGCTGAACTTTATTATCACTCAGACAATATAAATTAGTATAGTTATTAATAACTATTTGGCATAAATTAGTATAGTTATTAATAACTATTTGGCATACTAATTGACAGTTAGTTGCCAATGTAAACTGTGACTTGAACTGATAGCTTGCACTATTGTGTACAATTTTAAAACACTAAGAAGAGCAAAATTTGTGTATGGAAAATGATATAAATATTTGAAATAAGAACATATTAAAGAAAATTGTGCTGTTTATTTCGGTTCAATTTTCTTCAGGAAATCAAACAAAATATAAAATCAACACCTATAAACCTACGAATGCTATGTATTTATAAACTATTTATATAGACGTATTTTAAAATAATTATTTTGTTGAAATATAACCAACTGCGTGGAGTGAAACATATACCGCATCGTGTGGAAGTCGCATAAGATTTAATTTTATAGTTAATTATTTGTTGTTTAAGTGTGACTATGTTTCTTAAAATTTTATACTACTTGAATTAGTCTGCTAATTTTATAATTAATAAAAAAGTGGCGAATTAAAAGAATATAGTTCTAAGTGTATACAAAGATTTTGTTATGTTTAAGAGAAACACGGTACTTTGATTTTCCGGGCCGTATAACTTATTAAGGCAGAACTATTTCAAAATAATTATCTATTTTTAATTCCATCACTATGAAACCTGACGGTGGATTTTTGGACGTTGGAATAAAACTAATTAGCTTAAAAATCACGTGAATACAGTTAATTTAAAACTATACTGTTAATAGTAAGCAGAACACTGTTAAAGTTAAGGGTAAATACAAATAAAAAGTGAAAAAACTTGACAACATACAGTATAACTTTTATTACCGCTCGACAGATGAGCCGTTGCTCGCAGGGTTGGGATTATACGGTAAAACTGATGTTCATAATATCTTAATGATGGCCCCTTAGCTTCATAAAATTATCGCACTGCGGGCTAATCTTTACGACTGCAGCAATTAAACATTATTTGGAGGGAATGAGTTAAACATTCATGTAGTATAAACTGTTCCTTTCCAAATATATATGAACAAAATACTCATACGAAAAATTAAAAGAACTAGTTGCTATAGCAATAAACATTATTACTAAAATAGTGTCACCGTAATTTTAAATTTATTAATTTGAACCTGTTCTAAAAGAATTGCAAAAATAATGAATGTAATGAAAACCCACTTCCGATAGCTTAGAGGTTAGATCCGACTAACGCTGTACTATAAACACATGACACTGGTGTCCTTGAAATCGATAAAGGATTTTGTTATAAGAAAGGATTTTTTTCTACGTTTAGTATGTGTTGGAAGATTTAAATAATTATATCAAATTAATTTCGTCTGCCTTTTTACATCTTCACGCATATAAATATATATGTTTATATACGGGGTGAGTCAGAAATATAGTAAAAATATTTTTAAGACGTGATTGTAGAGCTAAATTAAAAGAAGAAGACAATTTTATATAAAGGTAGGTCCGGAAACGTTGTAAGTAATGGCTGGCAGGCAACAGATATTGCTTTGTTTTCAGTTCCCCTTGTGAAATTAAGTGATTCTGAAATGTGTTGTTCTTACTTTTTAACTCAAATAAGGTGGATTTATAGGAAAAACCACTTGAAAAATCAAATGAAACCACTCTAGAGGTCGTTGTGTGAACAGTTTTTGAGAAAAAGTATGAAATTTTCCAAAAATCTAATAACAAACATACCGTCTTAAATGCTTGATGTCCCATAACGTTTTTAAATGACCAATAAACAAATTGTTTTTTCTAGTAAAGATTGTAGAGAATTTAACTATGAAAACAACCATAATAAGCAAAATTAAATAAATGTGTAAAAATTTATGAAATCGAATCCTCACGTATTACACAACACAGCAAACTTTTGCTGTTTTATAATAAGGAATGAGTATCTGAAAGGTAACAGCTTGTAATAATTAATCATAAGCATCAGCTGTTAAACATTTTTAAATAATAAATAATCAGCTGGGCATTAATTATTAGATGACATATGTCATCTCATTGTTAAACAAAACCACAAACTCTAAAGATACTCTGTGTTTGTGTTAATTATTTTAACCAGTTATTGTCATCTATTTTATTAGTAATTTTGTGTTGTGTGTTTCATTTATTAAAAATAGAAGGTAATATTCATGTGTATTCAAACTCTGAATTAGCAGACATGTATTTAATGTGTGGTTTGGTATGATAGTAAAGTACAACTTTCATAAGAAACAATACCATTTGTGTTGTAAATGCTTCTTATACTTGATTTACCGTCATTGTTACGTACTGTAACGTCTGCATGGAAACAGCCGTATTAGGCACTATCAGCTTTAAAAGTATAAAAAAGAATGTATTACGTATTAAAATACTGTTTATTTTTAATAAAACCAAGTAGTTAAGATTCGCTTGCACATTTAGCACAAAATCAATGTTTTATCTGTTATTAAATTAAGCCGTTTTTTATTATTTCAACAGCATAATCAGCATAGTTGATGAAATTAGGCTAATTCTTCTTTTTTTATCTGTACGAAATGTACAAGTGTTACAACTTCCAGATTAGTCTCTTTAAATTAATAGTCTACTTATAGATTAATTCATTGTGTAAAGTTACTTATTGGAAATAGAAGGTTTGTAAATATAACAGAATTTAGGACATTTTCCATCGTTATATGTTACAATAGGTATATAACACAGCGATTCCAGGATTGGAATCTACCCTCTTCGTCAGGTGCGGGGCTTTATAATTACATACAAAAATAAAGAAGAAAATAAAGGATAGAAAAAGGATCAAAGACACTAAAAAGCTGCTTGAAGTCCAGTCCAGGCGTTGCCACTGTAGTCCCGAGCACAAGTTATGAGTACGAGAATCATAATCACACATTACACCATAGGATTCAGAAGAACCATCCTAGGTTCTTTTGGTAATTATAGTAAATATCTGGTACTTTTTCTGTAAATCGTGTTTTAGAACAAATTTTATGATAACCTTGTCCGCAAAGTAAAAAAACTATAAATACCAAGTCCTACTACTTCTTCCGTCTCGGCGTCTTTGTTCTTCTAGTTGATATTCTAGTTCTTGTATTTTCGGTAAATACACGTTGCACCGAACGCTGCCGCAAATCTTGTAGACGTCGAAACATCAAAATCATTCAACGTTTCTGCTCGTATAATGTCAGTTAAGATTCGCAGACATTTGACTTTAGCAGTACATGTGGGACGAATTATATGAAAGAGATAAATTGATTTTATTTTAAAAGGAGTGAAATTATTCATCAACTTATATTACAATCATAATATCCTTTCGGTTTGAAATTTCGTTAATTTATACCAAAAAACTTTATTTTTACTCATTGGCATTTCTGATAACACCTCCGCGTAAGGATTGCCTTACTACGTTTGTTATGAAACGTCAGATATCAGTAAACAATGAAAAAAATATTCATAAGATTTCGCCCCCACTGAATTTATTCAACCAAGAAAATATTTAAAATCTTAAGAGGAGTGTCTCATTTTCCGAGGGTTGATGTGTTAACCGAAGCATGGTTTAACATCCGTTGACACACCACAACGAGGCCATAATATATAAATATGTTAACCGAAGAAAAATTTTATGCATAGAGAATGAGATAAATAATGAGAGTCTGGACTTTTTATTTATATTTCTTCAACAGCATGTCACCTCCTAAAATTAAATTTATTAAAAAAAATATAAAATTTCCTCTATTCAAAAATATACAGCAATACTATTTTTCCCCAAACCTACAGTGCATGTATTTTGTTTTTAAAGACTTGAGCTATTTTAATTTGATTCTTATTACAATTTCTGTAATTCCAACCCTAAATAACTGTAATTTTATTTTGTATTGAACAAAAATGAATGATACAGGATTTTTATGCTAAAACATGTATTGCTTTAACTGGATGGGCTTAAATCATTATTTGAGATATTATAATAATTTATGTGATTCCATTCTTTCAAAGCTTTGAAAGGAATTCATTATTAGCGTATGATGATAAAACAATGAATATGATTCTCTGACAACGAGCCTTTGTTACCTGAGACGCTTACATAATAAGTGAATAATGTCTCTGGTACCTCAATTCTACTTTGAGATACTACGTTAATTAATTATTTGTGAGCTACTATAATTTTATAAATGTCAAGGAATAGAATAGAATAGAAAAATTTTTATTTCCAAAAACATACACACATAGGTACCGTATTGGATTTATTTAAATTTGATAAATAGTAAATTACCCTTTTTACTATACTTACTAAGTGGCGATAAAATAAAACAATTTAATTTTAAGTATAGTAGTTGGATAATAATATTTATATAATTTAAGTAAACTATTTATTACATATTAACATATATTATAAAAATTGAAATTAGTCTACATGGGCAAGCAGCCTGTGCGTAGGCTAATTTTTGTGCGTAAGAATTAATTACTATCGCATCCTGATAAAATGATGTACTAGATTATCTTTCAATCTGCCTTTATTGCCTATTGAGAGATCACCCCCTAATATATACGTTATGGGATGTGGCCAATAAGCCTACCATATGGATATCATACGCCAGAATAAAGAAATAGGTCATACTGTTTCATTGCTGCTATCTATATAAAAACTAAAGCATGTTTATTTTGCCATTAATAGGATCATGCATCATGCTAGGATAACTGATATTTATACATGGAACTATAGAATACTGGGATACGTTGCGTTGTGTTATTCGATCAGCTACCTAATTTTTTTTCTTATATTTACAATAAATACACCTTATGTAATGTAATGTTATAAGTAATTATTGGTTATACTTTAGAATTAATCTGTGCTTTATATATAAGTAATCTACATCTCAAATTTTGTGCAAATTTGTACAATGGTCTTTACGTAATTGAGTGTCGAACATGCAAACCTCCAAAATTCTTAAAACGTTTTTTATTTATAAAATCCATTTGTGTGGTAGTAGTGATGCTTTAATGTTATGTGATTAGTTACAATACAATGTTCTATATTAATGAGAAATTTTATAAAATGACATGTCAATTAGTGTCTTTGTAAAAATGGTTACTTAATCAACAACAATATAGCACATAAATTGTAGGTTGAGACGGACGTACAGTCCTTAATTATAACCTTTAAAAATTATATGTATGTTATATCTTAGAATGTTTTATATTGCGGTAATCAGATAACTCGAGATTAGCGTAATGTTAGTATTAGTCTTACCGTCATCGATATGAGGAAAAAGTGAAACATACGCAGCACTATAATAAAAAAAAACATTATTTTTATAATTATCTTATCACTAAAACATAATAAAATACATAGTTTAATGTTTAAATCATTTCAAAAGTGACTCACTATCTTTCGTTATCCGAAGCATTTTACATCCTAGTGTTAGCGAATATTAATAAAGGTTCAAAGTAAACTGAAAAGTAAAGAAAATAAAAGTAACATGTTTATTATAATTAATAATTTGTTTTTTGTAGTTTTGAATCCTCTCTATACGCAAAGCATACAGGGAGAATTGGTTTACAAATATCGACTACGGACTGGACGACATGTGATATTAACTGTTTTACGTATTCTATAAAACTGTACGAGTATAGTTGATTATGAGAATCATTTATAAACTCGTGTCTTACAAAAGTATTTTCAACATGTTTTAGTAGGGCAAATAATGATAATGACTTGAAAAAGGTGTTTCCTAATTGAGAATGGTAGCTAATGTATGTAAAGAAAATAGTAAACAAAATTTATAGCACAGTATCAAACAGACAATTTATGGTCTGTAAGTATTAAACTCAATTATTAGTTACTGGAATTTACGCCGGAGCTCCTTCCACAATACAAGAGATAATAAAATGGCATAGAAAGATGCAGTAATAGGAATGGCAAACCAGAATCAAATGTGATATATATAAGTTAAGTTTCCTCAATGTAAAAAATAATATTTGAGGTTCTTTTTCTCGGGTTAAATAGAATGAGTCGATGTGTAGACTAATGGCATACAATAAATTGATCATAATACATAATAAAATATTCTCTCTCTCTCTCTCACCCTCCCTCCCTCCCTCTCTCTCCAGTTATAGTACAGCGCCCGTATTGGAAGCGTATTTATCTTGGTCAGATCAGAATTACTATATACACGAGAGTTTATTATGTTTGCACCAGTTTAAACGGTTGAGTTTCAATCCCACTATTGTAGTTATAAAATGTTTCATATCAACATTGATTTTTATATTAATCGACTATGCTAGTTTAGGTTACTCTCATAGAAACCGTACTTTTGTGGACAAATTGCAAAGACAACAAAATGCGTTGTATTAGGTTTATATTGAAGCTCAGATTGGACGAAATTTTATTTATTCAGAATTATAAGAAAATTAAATGCATTATTGAGTTAATTTAGAGATTGTAACTGTGACAAAGTATTTTTGAAAAGAGTTAAGGATAACGTACTGACAAGACATAATTGATTGACTTTAGATGCAAGTATGTATTTTTTAGTACATCGTTGGCTTATTGTCTTAGTTTCTTGTCTGTTTAGTATTGAATCCATAAAAAAATCATGATTTAATCTATAATCAAATATGCTATTGTTAGATAAATATAATAACTCAAATGCACAATAACTGATTGTATTTGTTTGACGACTGCTCCGGTGGAAGAGTGGACCTCTGGTCTAAACCAGGGAAGATTAAAATTAAAAAAATGCCCAATGTCTTATGAAATGCCGGAACATAAAGCCGATCTGTAAACCGTTTGATGAATTTATCCAGAAAACTCTATATTCTAAAAATCGTAAAAACTAATACACATATAAGACATAATTATTAAATAAGAAATAATGAATTCTACGATTATGGAACCACTGTCACAATTCCTCCTTTTTCGACTAAAGGGTTGTAAAAGTTAATAACCTGTATTGATTGTGTGTCTGTCTATTCACAGCGCATTGTTATAAATTTGAAACTTTTACATGAACCTCTATGAAGTCTGTTACACGCCACACCGTGTGAGGTATACCTGCCACGTTACAGTAGTGATTCTTTAATCCATCGAAAGTATCCATCTCTTTGAGTAGGACGAGACATATAACATTGCTTTACTTTCGTAACTGTACCATATAAAACAAAACAATTTTTAATCCTAATATGTCACATTCAGGTTGTTTTTGGACATTAACTATGTAAGACCATTTTGATAATCTTTACTTTTACAAATGTGAAAGGATCAAAACAACATTTTTGTAGAAGCGCCTGTATTGTGTGACAGCTGACTCAATGTAACGTCGGCTATCCAGGGGCCAACTCTTCTCCAAGGGAAACATAATAACTATTGAGGCAGATCCAGATACTTCACTTACTTTGAGTAAACAAATTTTAAATTACTATTTTACAGAAATATAGTCCAGTTTTATAGCAGCTGTGTAATTAGTACTCATTTTGTCTAAGTTTTATAGAATATTTGTTACTATTTGTTTCTCTTAAAACTTGTATAAATACAAATAAAGTTTTGTATTTATACAAGCTTCTGACATTATTATAATCCGATTTCATCAAACATCAGTTGGTATTTATGAGAACTGTCTTTGAATTAATAACATAAAAACATGTAATTGTTTATTGTATTAAAGTATACTAATATAAAGTATCAATGTTTTCAAAATAAAGTAGTTTTAATAGGTTTTGATTAACGATCATATTGACTCTTAAAATAATTAGTATAATATAAACGAAGATCATCGTAAGAAAATATATTTCTAGTTGATACAGTATATGTTTTAAACAACCAGATTTCATTAAAGTGGTTAGTTGAAGTGGTTAGGGAATATCTTCCTGATAAACATAGAGTAAGTTTTAGAAATCATCTGTTTTAAATCAAAGAAAATATATGTAAATGTTTTCACATTGAAACTTTAAATGCCAGTAGGGCAGAGCCCTTCAGAGATCTAAAAAAAGGTATATGTAGCGTACAATACCTTTCCAAAGATAGCAAATTTGGATATAGACTTTTAAATATCTGAAATTAGTGTGAAAATTTGAATATAGAAATATAAACAGTAATTTATAATAAAAAAATCTGTTTATCCATAATTAATAAGGAAACATGCATGATAACACAGAACATTAGTACTTGATGGTCTTTTAAAATGCTCTTAGGCAATATAACACTGAAAAATTTCATTTTGTGCAAAGATTAATTTTTAATAAACTTTATCCTTCCTCTAACTCTCTTTGAAACATTTGCTTTGCGTTGTTACTTGAGCCGTCGAGGTAAACTGAGTCGATTAATTGACTTGGGGAGTTGAATCATTACTCAGTGAGAACTCGGACTGCGAGAGTTATGAATCGGAGAGAGCTGATTGTTTAATTTATCGAAAACACAGCCCGGTCAGCAGAATTGTTAGATTTATCCCCACGCTTTTTCATTCGTTTAGGGACATTTTATGCTTAAGAAACGTTCTTTTTACCATCTAAATTTATATACGTTTCATTACTTTAAATAATGTTCTTCGAGTACTTTTCATACTTACCGTACTTTTATAATATAACCCCAAAACAAAGCATACGTTTGTTATGTATTGTATTAAAAGTTTATGATTGTTTAATATGTTTATTTTTAACATCCAGAGAGACAAAACATTTCATGAAATAAAAATATGAAAATATGAGGTTTCTTCTTTGTAATATATTTCTTTTCAAGGAAATTCTAAAAAGCATAAAAAATATAATAAAAAGTACAAATTAAGTTACAGACACTCATAAACCATCAAATAGACTTTTTCAACAAAAATTTATAATTCCTGTGATGATAATATTACAGTATACATTAGCATGATATACTACTCAAGAAGCCCAGAGTTAATGTAAACTAATTAAAAACCCTTACTTGTCTAAGAAAGGTTGTGAAATTTGTCACTATACAATTAACATGACTAGGTTATGACTAATAAATATGTTTCCGGCTATTTGTAGTAGGGTACAAATGGCAATCATTTTAAATTTAATGTATCATTGATAACTAATATTAAATATAACAACTAAAATATGTCTAAGCGTTACTAGTAACAAAGGCTGTATTGAACATTTTTAGGAGAAAAAGATGCTCTATAGTTTTTGTTATTCAAATTATATGCCAAATAAAATAAGGTTTTATAAAAAATTAATAAACTGTACAAGATACGAGCACACATAGAGTGCAATACCTAATAATTTATGGTACTCATTTATTAAATTCAAAACTGAGATAATGCCATAGTTGTACTAGGTAAACCTTATTACGTTTTTATTGATTGCAGAAATTATTATTCGAATATTATGTTTAAACCTTTAAAGAAATATGGAATAGAAAAATGGTGAAATATATAAGCAAAGGAGTGTGTTGGATATATGAGTACATTCACATAATGTTAGTAGTAGTTGTAACAAAGGATAATGTTATTATGTGAAATAAAAAGAAAACAGGTGAAACATAACCTATTATAGTAAATATTAATATTATTTTAATATCCATGGAAACAGAAAAGTACAAATATTACAAAGTTTTCGATAAATTCAAAAGTGATGTTTAAATAATTTGTTGAACTTATTAGATTTTTACATTAGTTTGTAAAAGCACGTCCAGGAACATGTGCGATGACAAAGGTTGCCATGGGCAGGGACTTTTTATAGTTAACGTTCAAATCGTTCAACACGCCATGACGTCAGATGAAACTCTCCGCCAGTAGCACGATAGCGAAGACCAGGATCAAGACACGGCCTTACAGTTGAGTTACTTTAATTATTTAAAAATCAAATTCTCTGATCTCTTTGTAATTCTTCTTAGACAAAGCAGTTTACATGCGCGTTTTAACGATTACTATTCACAGCAAAAAAACAGTAAAATAGTTCAGATGTAACTAAAAAGCGTTTACATTTAGCAGGATGCTAATCTTTGAAGAATTTTATAACGAAATTTATGTATTTCCTAAAGATTATCAACACCTAAAATTAACGGTAAAACAGTTTTCTGTGTACAAAGAGAAAAAAACAACTTGTAACGTGGGTTTTTTATCCATTCAGTACTCTTAAGTGTGCAGATTTGAAGAGAATATAATAGTAATTTTTAATTTATTCAATTAGTTGCTGAGATACAACCATAGCATTGATCCATTTCACAAGAGAAAAGAAATGAAGTGGTACAGTGATTCGAAACTAACTTATTTATATTACGCCTACATATTCACATTTAAAATATTTAAATTTTTAATAGAAAAATAAGTTTTGTCTAATAAATGTTTCATACTAAAATATAATGAAACTTTCTGGAGAATATTGCAGACCATTTTAAAATAATGGACAAATATCATCGTAATTTTTTGTTTTTTGGGACCAACTGTGGATCTTTTGTTTCGATAAATTCCTAAGAATAACAGATAGTGTTCCATGAAAAGTAAAGTTTGCTGTCAATAAATCCATATAAAAAATTACAATAATTTAAAAAAATATCATACATACCATTTTCACGGTGCAATATATCCTAAATGTATAAAATATAGATTAAATAACATATGTTTTTGTAGCAGTTTTGCTAATTAAATAGTAAACTTATTTATTTATGAGCTGAAAATTATAACTTAATTTTTAAAAACAAAGTAAAAAAATTAAAATAAAGTAGTATAATCCTTTATTTGAGCTTATAATAAATTTATACGTTGGACTTTCAGTCTGAGTTAGAGACAGCGCAGGTTCTAATCCTATCAAATCAAATTCTTTACTGAGAAGAACATTTTTACTATGTATTGCAGTGTCAGAAACAAAATTCAGCAGGAACTATCATCTATTAAACCTAGAGTTTGAGTTTCTAGTCATATGGTTACGTACATATCTATCTGTAGGCATGTAGGTATGGCATGTGGAAATTTAAAATAGAAAGTGCAAGTTATGTAAGAATACCTATATTAGTTGGAACTAAGGGGATAATATACAAGGGCAATACTTCAGATACCGAGGAGGAATTTGTATTTGAACTTTTAAAGAGGAAAGGTACATTCAATGGAATCTCATTTTTTTAGCGAATATACTGTTGTGTTGTCTTGTCTTCTTTACAATATTCCAACCGTACAGAATTAGTTATTTTTAGTTCGTCAATTAATTTACTTGTGGAATTTTAATTATTAGTCCTTCTTGGAAGACATGAGTTAAAACAGCCATTTGTGACTTCCTCTGTGGAATTAAATGTACCAAAGTGTATACAGGTGTTGTTAAAAAGTCCTGGATTATATAAAAACAACACTCCACTCGTGTTCAATGATCGTCTGAAAGCGTTGTATCGGACTAAGTTACCGAGTAGACTACTTTCGGAGTTTAAATTATGGTCTGTATTTCGTCTGTCCGTTACTCTCCCATGTTCTGTATTCCCTGTCCTGCCTGGCTTAAGTATTAAAAATAAAACAAAAGGGATTTATAAACGTCATTTAATCTAAAACAATTTAGTCTATGATAAAACGAAAATAAAAATTACTTCACATCCTGTACATATATGTAAAAAAATCATGTATTAGTTATTCAAACATAGTCAAAATCATTGTAACACAGAAGAGGTGACAGTGTGGGCCAAGGGCGGATCCAGGATTTTTGTGAGGGGGGGGCGGTCTGAGATTTTGGGAGATTTTTTACACATATGATTCATGTTGGTAGTCAAAGCTCTGTAATTTGACATATAATGTTATTATTGTATACTAATGAAAAAAAGGGCTAAAGTGATAAATGAAAACAATGTAATATTTCCAATAAACTGTATATAATCTGACAAAAGTTGTAAAAATACAAAATTTTATCTTTAAAGTACAAAAATCGAGTCTTCTGTTTTTTTTGGCTTGCAAATCTGTTAATGACTTTTTCGGGGCATACTTCGATGTCCCTGTGCACGTTTAGCAGAGCGAGTCCAGTCAAACCTATCCTCTGCCATCCTTGTTCTGATCCATGACTTCAATTTTCTCAGAGTTGAAAAAGATCGTTCTGCCGTTGCTGTTGGAAAAAAAACAATAAGTTCTAACAGATTGGCAAAAAAAGGTCAAATGTTTCATACCAATGAAAAAAAATACTTTTTACTAACAACCACACGATTTAAGAAAATACTATTAGTTTTACTGGTTTTAGAAATATCATCTGCTAATAAATAATTTTGAAAAAATAGTATAAACAAAAATTACTTACCTATTGAAATTGGAAGAGTAAGCAGAATTTATACCAAAGCCCTTAGAAGAGGGTAGCTGTTTTCATTTAATGCTTCAAAACATTTCATTGCTTTAGTTATAGTCTTAAATTCATTATAATTAGGAATGTTCTTGAGGGAGCATACTTCGTTCATAAGTTTCAGTAGCATCGTGTTTTTGTTCAATGACACTAAACTGCAATACTTCATACATATGGGCTCAAAACTAGATTTCATATCCACTATTTTGTCCAAGTTTGTCGGAACGGTTAGGTTCAGCATATAACACTCCAGTGAATCGCTTGAAAATCTTATCTGTCATATCTGCAATAATGTTATCCAGGATTGTTATGTATGCGGATTTTTTCCAATGTTGTATTGTACATTCCCGACTGTCACTGGACGTTGAGGGGTAGTTTGGTCTATTTACTTGCTGTCCCACAAATTCTTGGAATACGAACTTCTAATGCTCATAGACTCCATAGTCTTTTCAGCAGTATTGAAAATCAGAGAAAAAGAATTGATCAGGATTTTGCCTTTTATTCTGAAGTACTTTTATTGTGTGCATTACTTTGTCTCTTGCTGAACACAAGTCTATGGTTTCTGACTGAAGATATTTACTAAGAACACAGGTTGCATCCGTTATATCACTAAGACAATGCATAGTTATTATAAACTCGCAAGTGGAGATAGAGCACAATAAGCAATTTGCTTTGCTTGCTGTTGAGCTATCATTTCACTTTGAGACAATTTTAAGTGCCTCGGCTATTTTTGTTAGGTCTTCTGTAAACTCAAAAATTGATTCATGCCGTTCTACCCAACGGGTCTCACAATATCCTCTCATTTGATGTCCCAGTACTTTTTTCAAAATAGAGTTCCGTTTGGCCGAGAAGGTGAAAAATATCTAGAAAATCTCTTTTACAGTGCCTACTGCATTTCTCACGCTTTGGACTTTATTGCACTTTGAAATAGCCAAATTCAATGCATGATTACTGCAGCCACATAAGGTGCTGTTTATGGCAATTTTTTTAATTTCTGTCACTGCTCCTCGCATGTCAGACATATTGACAGAGCATCCATCACAACCGATCCCTACACAGTTTATTCATGTTCAAACCAAGCTGTTGCATGAATTTCAGCACAGACTGTCCTAAAACCTCCCCCGTGATAACAGGTTCAACTTCTTGATCAGAATAGTTCGTACCCGTACCGTGGAGATCAACAAAACCTACAAAGTCTTCTCTTATAGCATTGTTATACAGGTAACGTAAACTAAGGCTTAGCTGAGAAGTATGAGACGCATCTGTTGATTCGTCAAATATTATGCTATAATATTTAGCTTCTGATACTCGTTGAGTTATCACTTCCAAAATTTCATCAGAACAACATTTTATAAGGCAGTTAGCTGTTGTCTTGCTGATGTAAGTGGCGTTTTGCTCCTGCAGACTTCAAAATGGGATCTTCAAGCTGAACATCCCCGCTATCTATTCTAAATCGCAAAAGTGCCCTGAAATTGCCGTCATTTTGTACTGGATCATCTCCAACTTCAATCAAACTGCCATCATCCCTATGACCTCTAAGGGGGTATGTTTCTGCCTACCAATGCAACAAAATAGTTTTAATTATTGGCACAAGCCTTGCACGATTCTGCATGGTTTGGGCCTTCCTATTTTCGTTTAACAAATTAAGAATTTCTCCCTCAGGGTTTTCAAAAACAGATATAAAATGTTTGGCGTCAATTTCAGCATCTTTGTGATTATTGTGTCGCTGCGTGGACTTTCTAAATCTCCCGTCCTTGCCTGAGAGTTTAGCATATTTCTGTAGAGGTTCAGTAACTAATTTCTTTAAAGAAACTGTATGCTGTCCTCCAACTAACTTTTGATGGCATAGTACTGCACAAAATTTACAAAATAGCCCTTGCTTAGCTTCTGAAAAAACTAACCATGGATACTTTTCAAAATGGCCAATATTAGCTTTTCTTTGTTCTTCCCGTCCTCGTTTTACATGAGAGGATGTAGGAAACTTAAAGTCCTTTTTAGGCTTCCAATGATTAGTAAAAAATACTATACTGTAGTATGGTCACTCATCTTAGAGATGTTGTTAATGTGAGACCCGATGTCGAAAGAGCACATGTTTTCGGAGATACTAACTTGTGAATTGGAGGATGATGGCGCCGATTGTGGTGGCAGCGGCACGTCTGTAACCTCATGCTGGGTGGAAACCTCAACATTTGAAGAAGGAACTTCACTGTCTAACTTTGGTCTTTTAACAAGATAACGATCCATATTGCACAAAAATCTGTTAACACTCAAAAGCTATTAAACACAAGCGAACGGGTACTTCACGATATTCACGAACGTACGCACTGAAATCAACTGAGTGGCCGTAGTAGTAGGCGGTGTGGTGTAGGGCCTATCGTTGGGGGCGGGCGGACTAGGACGACTCATGCGCACGCACCGCTCCCCCACCCCTTCCGGTGATCATACGCACTGTTACCACCTCCCCTCTACTCATACACGAATTAAATCTACAATCTTAAGTACAAAATGTATGTTTGAAACACCGACAGTACAATTACGAATAGTGTGGCCGATGAAAAGCACCCTTTACTAACGAACAATATAATATTACTTTAAGCTTAAATCTTTTATAAACAAACAAAAATTTGAATTTGTGACTACCGAGGGGGGGGCGCGCGCCCCTCGCGCCCCCCCTCTGGATCCGCCCTTGGTGTGGGCGCTGTCACAAGAGCTGTCCCTATTTAATATTATTTATTTAATGTGCAATTGTTTAAAACGCAACACACAAAAGAAACAAATCCTATACGAACAAAGGATGCTTAAAATAACCCTTCTTTAGGGAGTGCAGATGTTACCAAGACAAAAACGATGCAGCCGAGGTCGTCGCCAATTACATATTTAACAATGCTTAACATTTGACAATTAGCTGTGTATAAGCATTCAGTTAAGAATTTAACAATGCTTAACATTTGACAATTAGCTGTTGAATAAGCATTCAGTTATGAATGACTAACCACAGCTTTCAAAATGTAAAAGCAAAATCAAGAAGCAGCAATAATTGTTAGCCTTGACGCTATTAGGCGAATGAGTATATATAAAGGCAGGAAAACGTTAACTTGGGGACGAGAATACTTTGAAATAAGGTTAAAGTTCTGAATGTTTCTGTATTCATATTGCACAACAAACAATTTTTTTGAAAAATGCTGCAATTTTAATACAGGAATATCTGAACAAATCCATCAAAAGTTTGGTACTTTTATTTTAAATACCAATATTATTTTTAGTTTGAAGATGACTGAACAACAACAGACCAACCTGCTGGTTCCAGACGAAACTAACTCAGCCAGTAACCTGGTGGGCAGGAACTGAACTAGCAATACTGCTCGCCTGGTGGCCATTGGTATAAACTAATTATTTTATTTAAAACATATAAGGACCAGTACACATTGCTGAACAATCAACTCTAAAAGATACAGGTTTCAAATACATCACACATACATATTCATAATTGTATTAATTGATTAGAATCATATAACTATGTTTACTAAAATAACACACACAGTTAACCAGTGAAATAAAATAGAATGGGAAAGTATTAAAAAAAACCTTTGCTATAATGTTAATGTTCCTAATGTAGTTAACTTGTATTAACCATTGGGTTTCGAAATTTATAAGAGGATAGCGCAAGTTCCCAATCCTCCAAAAATTTACTGTATAGCGTATAAATTGTAAATGGAATATTATTTGCACTAGATAAAAGTAAGATTGCAAGAACTCTGAACAATCCCTTCTTCAAAACTTAAGATACAGTCAACCTCAAAACTTTCCACGTGACTGCTATTGTGCAGGCACTGTTAAACTTTTCGAGCGCAGCACTCTAGGCAGGCACTTCACTCTTAGCTCTTATGTTTGAGTTAGTTTATTAAAATCCCTAATTAATATAATAATAAGTAATTTAAGAATTTAAATGATTTTTACTACAAACTAAGTATTTTTGGGGATATAATACTAATATTAATAGGAATAAAAAATATGTATAAAATAACATGATAAACATGAAATAAGTTTTTATAACTTAATTTTACGCACGGTATTTCTTTTTATTTTCTGGACTAAATTTAAGTTTTTGTAAATATTAAAACATGTCACTCACTAAATCTATAACCACTACAACTATAAGTACATGCTATAATATTTTCAAATTTTTATCTTCACCTGCTTTTATTTCTACATGATTACATAATTGCTAAAGTTCTTACTTTAATAACCATTAATTCCATATAGGGTGATAAAAATATTCGTGTATATGGAAAGGTTATCTCAAGGATATGTTATTCTAAACATAAAATTAACTACACAACTTTAGAGAGCAGTGTTTCTAGAGAGCCTGAAGTCTGACGATGGTACAGTTCTTATATGCACAAAAAACAACTCAAATGCTAATGCGAAGTTCAGAGGTGTATTATTGGATATCTTTTGATAATTCTGAATGGAAGTATGAATCACATACGTACTTATTTTTCAGTGTTCATGCAAAACTTTAACACCGTTCAAAATATTTTCTATTTATTAACTAAATTTATAATTTGCTTGACTAAGGGACAAAAATTCAAATAATCACTTTAATAATATTTAAAACTAATTTATTTTACTTAATAGTTACACGAGTATGAAATTTATAAACAAAATTAGCTAAACCAGAAGGAATTTTGGCAGTTATATTAAAATTTATCTTTTTTATTTCCGCGTTTTAGACACTTAAAGCAAATAATTTTATAAACCAAAATTTCAAAATGTAATGTCTATGACATGGAAAAATAGTTGCAGACTCCTGCTTATGAGGATAAAAATGTTTTTTTTATTTATTAATGAACTACCATTTGACCGTTTATTCTTTACCTGGAGGCATAAAACTATTTACCATTGGTCACGTTTGTAATATCTCTTAAAGTCATATTGGGCGTGTGATTTGTGTGTAAGCCATAATATAAAACGAGCTCCTCACGTGTGAGATTTAATGGGGTGATCAACCGAGGCGGAGAGAAAGAAGTGGGGATGGAGGGGCCCCTCCTGCCAACTACAGATAGCCCGTGTGAGGAGCTCGTGTCAGTTTTGGATCCATCAGTATAAACATAAACATAACCTAAATGTGATAGTGACATTTTTTCTAACCACAATTGTTTTAGAGTTTCTTTACTCGTATTCTTTTTACTTACTTCTAAATTGGAATTAATTATATTAATATAGAACTTTCTTTATAACTCCAAAGACACTTTACACGAACATATCTGCAAAACATAGAAATTATATCGAATTAATTATATTAATATTGAACTTTCTTTATAACTCCAAAGACACTTTACAAAATGTGAGATGGTGCACAACGAATAAAATGTCATAATCTTTTTGTGCTATTGGAATATATTCAAATTAATAGGGCAAAAGCAACATATTATAATGTGGAGTCCTTAATTGGTAGTAAATAAATTAATAATTACACTACAAAATCTGTAATAAGAGTTATGTAATAGCTGTAATAAACTAAGGGTATTAAAAAGAAACTTGCGAGTAAATATTCAACAAAAACATAATAATAGAAATATGACAAAACCAAATGACAACTACCTGACTTAAATACCTAACATAGCACGTGACATCATTAATAAATACAAAATTTTGCTAATTATATTATATTACTGTAACTGACAAATTCAGTTTAAGATTATATATGAGTATATTTTTGGTTTACAATTTTAAACATTTATATTTATGTAAGAAATATTACACTTATATTACAGAAATTTTATGTAATACGGATGATGAAAATAATTTAGTCCTACTGATCTCTAATGCTACGAATATAAAGATTTATGATACAATTACAATTACACAAATTTATTGAAGACTCATTAATTCGGATATAAAACGACTCATTAATTCGTAAGATAATAGAAATCAGAACCGTTCCGAACTGAGGTCGCTATTAGCCGCATGTACAGAGTTTGTCAGGAATTTTCGGGATTTATCGGTACTGCTCGGCTCTGTCCCCACTCTTTCTCTCCGCCTCGGTTGATCACCCCATTAAATCTCACACGTGAGGAGCTCGTTAATATAAATATAAGCCGTAACTCAGCATTCAGGTAAGAATGACTGATTACAGCTTTCAAAATTAGATTAACAATGATGTGTTCGAAGATTACACCCCAAGCCTGCATACATGAAGAATGTACGTTTTATAAAGGTAATAGAAGTAAATCTGGGGACGGGAAGCTTTTGTAATAAGATTACAGTTTGTTCTTCTTGTTTTTATATGAAACAACAAACTAAATGGTATTAAAAGAATACATTTTTTACATACAGTATTTTGTTAAACAATCTAACATTTTTAACTTTGTTTTTTTTATTTAAACATCAAAGTTTATTTAGTACAGAAAAGAGAAAACAACAATAGCGCATCTACTATTACCGCGTCTCAGTCAGAACTTACCGAGCCGGCAACCTAGCGGCAAAGAACTGAACTAGCAACACTGCTGACTGGTGGCCATCGGTAGAAGTAGAAATTATTTAATCATATTACAAGAACCAATATACATTGCTTAACACAAACTGGTTAGCTGCAACTGTAAAGAAACAAATTGACAGTGCCTTACGTACACACATTCCTAACTTAATTAAAGCAATAGAATCTTATAATTATGTTTAGTTAAAAAAAAAAAAAAAAAAAAAAAAAAAAAAAATGATGAACCAGTGTAAATTTATATAGATTGTAGGACTGTAGGTCCGTGACTAATTTTTTACGGCGACTGACGTCACATTTATACCGGGTGAGACAGTGAGTCCACGTTTATAATGGTGGACTACCGATCCTGATTTCCAATAAAGACACATACACTATTCACTCTAGTGAACTTGAATAACGTATTTACTACTAAGCTTACTAATGTTAACAGAGTGTTACTAAAATAATAATTTCAGTTAAAGAGTATGAAATTGAATATTGATAATTATGATTACTTTAAGTTAATTTCAAACAGCAGTATAGTACAAGTATATCACGTCTCTGATCAGTCGTTGGTATAATATTTATAACACTATTCGGCAACTGTACCGAATATTTCACAGTTTTGCGAGAAAAAAGTCCGGAATTAAAAACTAAGTTTTGATTTATTTCAAAAATGTCACACGAGCTAAATTATAATTATAATTAAAATATTTATAAACACAAAATGTATGTCATTGGATTTTTATTATATTATATTGATACCTATTTACAAACACATAGTAAACCTACAAGATAAAAATTTGCGTCAATTTGAAATATAAATCTAATACGCTTCCAAACACCTTTGTTGTTTCTCCAAATATGTTCACTTTTTAAATGATTTTACGATTGAGTTAAAAAAACTATTAGCAGTTTATCTGAATTATCAATAAAATTAGTCATTATAACTAAAAAGGTTTTTGATGCCTATTAATTATACGTTAAAAATGAGACACCACTATAGTTGCTATCCGTTTCACATTGAGGGCGTAAAAGTAAAGTTTAACAATGTATTGACAGAAAGAAAATGTTTTACTTCCTGTCATAGCTTTAGTGTAGATCTCGATACACCCATGCAACCACTGCATAGTGAGTACAGTCCCTAGGCAACCCTTTGTCAAGCCTTGAGTCGGACAGTAGGTCTCAGGTGTGATGATGGACCCGGTGTCCGCCCATCAAGAAGTAGGGGTAAATGGTCTCAATGTTTAGACTCTGTCCCTGATCTTACAAACAGTTAGGAAATATTTAGATCCTTGTTAAAATGTTGCATCGAGGCTGAAACATAAGGACTTGAAATACTCATACTTCACTTCAAAATTATCAAACGCTATTCAATATTAGAGCTTTTTCTCTTTTTTATGCATATAACGAACTTTGAATCATGGCCAGGCCCTCGAAACACTGTTCTTCAACTCTTTAGGTTGTACGATAAATTTTGGGTTTGAGAAATAATGCAAATATAAAATGCATATAACATGCATATAAAAGTTAGCTGCTTGAGGTAAATTTCCCAAATACAGGAACATTATTTGACTCTACATGGAATGAATGGTATTACAGTAGGAGGTTTAGGCAATTTTGTAATCTGGTCATAGTTAAAATAGGTGAAAAAGAATTATTATAGTATGTACATAAGATATAGTTATGTCACATCGTAAACTATGCCAATCCTCTTCATCTCACCGATGAAAAGCGCGACCCTACATCAGACCGCTGACATAGCCAACTGTAGAAACACAGTGTTAGTTATGTCACCTTCAAGGAGTTTCCTAATCCGCTAGAATATACACTGTGTGTAAGAGTAACATTAGAGTCATCAACAAAATTATTTGCTGGGAAAGACGTGAACACAATATTCGAGTTGATTTTAAATTTGTATTAAAAGAATAATAGCTGTCTAATTTTAATTAGTAATAACTTATTAGAACACTGAAAGATCTTTTTATTTCACGATGAATTCCACTCAGGCTAAATGTGTAAATAAAAAGTATTGTTAAAACTATCGAATAGCTCAAGTTTTGAAAATAATGTAATGTTTTTTTAAATATTGTAAAATACAAACTATAAATCAAATATGCTCCTTATTTTTTTAGGAGGCAAATAACACTTTTTGAATGTGAAAGGTTAAAGCTACATACTAAGCTATGTCATTGTGTTCTCAGAATTTTTGTTAGAACGCTCAAAAACAACACAATCTCTTGTTTTTGTTTAAAAGTCCCCTAATTGCCATTACAATAAAAAAAAATAGAAATCAGTTTTTCCAGTACTCTTAGTCTGGTTTTGATGCATCCAATTCAAGCTCTTTTATGATCAAACAGTGCGTGGGATTTCCATTCTGAGTGTAGACTTTAAAGATTGACACAACCTTTTAACAATCTGTTCAGTACTGGGGACAAACTTTTAATTTTAAAGTCCTGAGCTACTTTTGGTTGAACAGTAGCAAACATCTCTTAAAGTGGATTCTTAAAATGAAACCACCGTTTCTTTAGCTAATCAGCTCAATATAAAAATCCAAACACGAATTGAAAAATATTTAAAGAGACCTAGGTGTTAAGTTTCGACAACTTTTTCTTTCCATAACGGTTTAACAAACTCAATGCACTTTTTAACGTTATACGTAACTCGAAATATAACTTTAAAACATTGTTTGAGTTGTTTTTATCAATTTAGAGTTACTAAGAAACATTTTTAAATACAAGTTAAGAACACAAATCTTAAAAGTTTGTATGAAATAGTAAATTCCTTCTACCTCAACATTTTTGTGTGACTATGTCATTGCAAAGTGAGAAGAGTTCTATTGTGTAAATCGTGTAAGAAAATATAAACGGTTTTTGATAATACTGCTCTTCTATTGAAACTTGACAGAAACATATGAATTACTAACGAAATAATTGTCCTAGTATTATTTTTAATTACTGAATAAAGTGTTCCAATGGCCAACAGGCCAGCAGTATTGTCTAGTTCAGTTCCTGTTCACCAGATTGTTGACTGAGTTAGTTTGGACTGAAACCAGTAGGTGCGCTGTTGTTGTTCTCTCTTCTTGAACACTAAATACTTATTGGTATTTAAAATAAAAAATACACACAGTTCATACATTTTGTAACATTGAAATACATTTAAACATTACAGATGTAACGAAGTGTTTGAACTCTGATTAATTATAAATAAAAAAAGGAAAATTTTGTAAACATATTTAAAATCATTCCCGTCCCTAGATTTCAATTTAGTGTTTTTATAACAAAATGTCTGCCGTGTAGTTGGTCGTTGGGCAGACTCTTGTAGTTGGTTACCATTGGTTTTACCTGTGTATTTTGAAAGCTGTACTCAGTCGTTCTTACACCTGAATGCTGAGATACGGCTCATAGTGATATTGTAGTCTAGAATAGCTAAACGAGTCGTTCTTAGATAACCTCTTTGAAAACTATGATCCACGGGGCAGTGGCGAGGCGATCAACACCTCTAAATACATTGGCCTCGTATCGTATTTTGTAAAATAATGAATTTTAATTTTACGGTACCCTCGCAAAATAATTGAAAACAACCATCACTTACAACACAATTAGAGTACCTCGTTTACTAGATTACAACATTCTTTTATATACTATTTGTCTTTGATGTCGAAAAGAGTTTAGTTTAAGTTAAGTCAACGTCTTTGTAGGATCTCTTCAGACGAACAAAAGATACTGCACTGAAACAAATGAAACTGGAGCTAAATTCTACGTTCAAATTGAATCAACCCTTATCATACAGGTTTAAGAATGGGTTATCCGTCGCATACAAAGGTTCTAGGAACTTTCACTCTTTAACCAAAATAAACACTATAGAACAATGAGGTAGACCAACGACTGTCTGAAGGCGTGTATTGGTCTAAGCCCCCAAGTAGACTTCTTTCAGAATTTGACTTATTGTCTGTATTCCGCCTGTTCGTTGTATTTGTGAACACTCTCCCATGTCTTGTATTCATGTTCTGCCCGGCCTCAGTATTAAAAATAAAACAAAATGATCATTTGTCATTTAATTTACAACAATTTAGTCTTCGATAAACGAATATTAAAATTACTTCACTTTTTGTACATAAATACAAAAAAAGTCATGTATGAGTTCATCAACATAGTAAAACCCATTGAAACAAAGCAGATGAAGTAACAGTTTTAGCGCTGTCTGAAGAGCTTCCATCATTTAATACTATTGGTTTATTAAACAACTGTTTAAAACGGAAAACAAAAGAACAATCCGTATTATAAAAAAAAAAAAAAAACACACACTTAAATAACCCTTCTTTAATGGGTTTTTAATACAAAGTGTTACTTGGACAAAAACAATGCAGTCGAAATTGTCATCAATTACATGTTATATATGACATTTTTAAAACAGGGATATATTTTACTTTGTAAACGTAATTAGAGAAAGTATGGATATAAAGGCAGCACGTGTTAACTTGGAAACGAGAAATGTTTGAAATAAGGTTGCAGCTCTAAATTTTCTGCATTCATATTTACAAAAAACTAAATATTTTTAAATTGCTGCATTTTAAAATCCAGAAATACCTTAGTAAATTTATCAAACTTTTGTAATTTTATTTTATTGTCCTAATGACTTGACAAAATTGTATATATACTTTAAAATTCACTGTGCAGAATCTCACCCGCATTGTAGTGGATTATATGACACCTGCTAGCCTAAGTGTAGATAATAGGTGTTGTATTGTTCTCATGTAATAGTGTCAAACTCATTTAAGGTGACATAACTAACTCTGTATATTTACAGTTGGCTATGTCAAGAATCTGATGTGTGGTCGCGCCCATATATTCATATGTGGGGGGGGGACACTGTTTGCGATGTTACAAAAACTAGTGAAAGGTAATAATATGCAGTTTGATGTCCTGTAGATGATAATGATACCATTCATATGGGGAACATTAAAGATTTGTGAGTAAATGTGCATATTTTGTTTTGTATTTACATTCATACAATTCATCATTAATTTATTTAAAACTCTTGATACGTAAGAGAACTTTAAATCTAGTTTTTGTCAATCCAGCCACTACTTGTTTTAAAAAAATATTAAGGCATTCGGGTCCATTTGAAACTGTCAAGTTACATACATTAACGTTAAGATTTAGTTTCTTTTAAAATTAAGTAAAAGCGTTTTAAAATCTCCAATTTCAAATATTAAAGTTTTTATTCAAACCAAATTAAATTTATATATTTTAAATAATAAAGTACAGTATGTTCAATTGTTGATGGTTATTGTACCCCTACCCGAACTAGAATTTACCACAAGAATGATATCTATGGAAGTGTTTGAGTTTTCTTAAAAACGTGAAGTACAGTCAACCTCAACACGTTACAAGAGACTGCGTGAAGCATGGCGCATATTGTGCAGGCACTGATAAAACATGTCGAGCGCAGCACTCTACGCAGACACTACACTCTTAGCTTTTGAATTTGCGTTAGTGTATACAATTATTCAGAAATAAAATCATAAGTAATTTAAGTATGTTACTAAAAATAATATTTTACAAGGAACAAAATAGTTTTCTCGATATAATAAAAAATAGAAACAAAAATGTCTATGTAATGAGATAATATTGGTAAAAATGAGACAAAATTTTATAACACATTTTTAAGAATTAACTTGATTTCTTAACGAAATTAAAGGTTTTATAAATATTAAAACATGTCACTCCCTAAAGCTATAACTTAAGTACATATTATAATATTTTTACACTTATACCTGTATTTATTTGGACCTCATTACAATATTGCCTAAACTCCCTACTTTAATACCTGTGATTTCATGTAGAGTGATAAAAATGTTCCTGTATCCGGGACAGGTATCTAAATGAGATATGTAGCCTAATTAACATTTATCTTATTTCCCAAGTTCAATATTGATTGCACGACCAAAACTGACAATGATTCAGCTGTTATATGCACCAAAAAATAACTAAAATTTATGTACAAAATCTTGATATGTATGATGTGATAGCTTTTGATATTTATTTTGTGAAGTATACATATTTGAGGTGCTTATTTTTCAATTTCAATGCATAACTTTAACACTATCTAAATATTTCCAAATTGCTTGTATTAAATTTAAAATTTCTTTTACAATAGCACGTTAAAAATTAAACGTGTGTAATATTTACGATTAGGTTACTTCCCTAAATGGGCACATGTGACTTCAAGAACCTCTGGCCTTGCTATCTTTGTACTCTCAGTATTTATGGTTTGACAACGTACACATGTGTATACATAATACAATACAAGTGTTTGATCTTGTCAATGTCTGTATAGTCAACATCGGATAGAATTGATTAGTTACACAAGTTTAATAGTTATCAACAAACTAACAAAAACAGTAACAATTTTGGGAGTTGCATTAAAATATACCTTGTTTTTTCCGCGTTTATAAACATAAAGCAAATAATTAACAAACAATAATTTCCAAATGTAATGCATATGCCATTGAAAAATAGTTGCAGACTCAGCTTATAAGTATACAGGTGTATAAAAGGCTGTTAATAAACTATTATTTCATTTATTATTCTTTACCAACAGTAAAAAAACATTCATCATTGGTGTCGTTGTAAATCTCCTAAAGATATATTGGGTGTGTAATTTGTGTAAGCCATAATATGAATATAAGCCGTACCTCAGCCTCAGCATTCGGATCAGAATGACTGACTACAGCTCCCAAAATAAGATATAAACAAAGAACCACGACAGTTATCTGGCAGGCAGGCAGGCAGATTGTGACTGTGGGGGGTGAGTCCCCCACTTCTGGTAAGGCGTCTGCCGATTAGGCACTTGCCTTATGTCGGTGCGGGTCATAGCCCTAGGAGCTAGATGCTACCTGTCATTTCAGTAGAGTAGTAGTGTAAGTCAGTCCAGTATAGTATAAGGTTAGTCATCCATTGGAGGACGTAGACGGGGGACTTCCTGGGCCTGTAGTAGTCGAATGTGCTCCCAGGGCGAGGACTCTGCAGCTTCTTCGAAGGACGACATTAGGCCATCCACAAAGGTCCTTATCGTAGGGATCTATCTACGACCCCTTTACTTTTATAAAGGTGCTACATGTAAATCTGGGGAAGGGAGGCTTTTGAAATAATGTTACAGTTTTGTATTTTTTCTATGCGTATTCAATGATAAATGAAATACTTTTATAAGCGACAGTTTTCTAAATACAGTATCGTGTTAGTTAAATTATCAAATTTTGTATATTTTATTTTAAACAGCAATATATAATTCATACCTACCAATAGTGAAACAACAACAGCGCAACTACTGGTCTCACTTCAAACTAACTCTGCTATTAACCTGGTGGCGAGGAACTATTAGTACTGTACTAGCAACACAGATTCCTGGTGGCCATTGGTAGAAGTTATTCATTTGTTTCAATATATTACAAGAACCAGTACACATGCTTAACTAAAATTGTAAAGAAATAAATTTTGAGTACTTTATATGCACATTTTCATAATTTAATAATTAAATCAATTCTTATAATGATGTTTTAAAATAACACGTGTAATAAACCACTATAATGCCATTCATAATTCACAGAGTAATTTTACTTTGTCACTATCAAGTTATAATTACAACACATTATCAAAACCCGTTATAACATACTTAGTGGCATGATGTATACCGTAGAAGTTCCTCCCCTTGCAGTGGCGTAGTCAGTCAAAATAGTCATGGGATGATTGAAATATCCAACAGGTTTCCTCGGATAAAATTATTGTGCTTAAAATACAACTAGAGGCTAATTTGATTTTAGTTACATTTTATCCCTTAGTTAAATTATGAAAAGCAAATTTTAAAAATATATTTAAGTACAAACTTAGTAATTTCATGTAAATAAATAGTAATTTTGGTCCTAATATAATTAATATTCAGTTTATTGATTTTCATGCTTTATCAAATAGCAATTACTCTTACGCTAATAGGATTTTGGACATTTGTCATCATTACATGTTAGATATATAACACAACGTTTCAATAACATAAAAATGTGGAAAATGTTTGCAACCTCATTATCATTTTAAACCTTCAATCGTAAATAACAAAATTTTACAAAGAACTTGTAGGTTATTAGAAATAGTGTAATAGTTAATCATGAACTACAGAAAAAGTTGATACTAAGCAACAATCGATCATATGAGCTGGTTCAGCCTTCAGCAAAAGTCAGTAGCGTTTGTCAATGAAGCGGAACACGGAATTCTACTATAAATCTGAGAGAATAAAATACAGTGCAAGGAATGCATCACGTTGTTTGCACAGACTAGTTAGTTCTTAAAAAACATGAACACTAACACAAGGAGACAAAGACACTTAAAGAATCTTGTTTTAGGGAAGGATGAAATAAATACATTACTAACAGATTTATTTACGCTTGAAAGCAATATTTTTTTATTTTGATTGTTTACATTACTCAAATTTTGCGTTGCAAGTCTAACTTTCAGGTTACCCTCATATTTCCATAACCTTCACTATTGGTTGGAACGGAGTAGACTGTATGTATAACCACAATACGCTGTCGTCTTGCGATTCGCAGATGGTGCAAACACAGTTTTTTTGTGGTGGGGGGAGGACATTAGGAATTCATCCTTTTCATGAACTCTGCATACGCTATAACCTCTCATGATTCTTATAGAAAATAAGTGCAAATATAAGAAAAGTAAGTTATAACATTAATTGTGTAACTGCAATATAACACCGTTATGTTTTTTCATATGTTGTGCCGATAATCTTTATTTTAATTTTTATAACGTTACAGATTTATACATAAGTAGCCATTTTTTTATCGTTGTCATGGATTTGCCCATTTGGGCCAATAGTAGAACTGCATAGATTACTTTTCTAGCACTTGTTTTATTCTTTGTTTAACGTTTTATAACAAATAACAATGGAAAATGTTCGAAATCCTGTTCTACTTTTCTTATTTCTTTTCCCTCTAGCAACGCTAGAAAGATTGTTGTAAAACACAAATTAGAAAATGCTTCTCAAAACAATATATAAATATTTTTGATAAAATTAAAAGAAAACTTCCAATATCTATTGGTGTCCATTCTGCACGAAATATTGTAAACTGATTCTCCCTGTACTCTTTGGGTACTAAGAGAATAATACATATCACCAAACACGAATTAGTAGCTTTTAAACAAAACATAATAACCATGCATTGTATTAAATATTTATTTTTTGTCCTTCTTTTAACACTACATGTAAACTATTCTGGTGTTTTTTTGCTTTAAATAATGGCTAAAACTAGATTTTAAACTGCTTTGTGTAACGATAAATAGTGAGTAAAACTATGATTTATATTGAATTAAAGTAACTCATCCTTGTAAGTCCTGGTCCTGGTCCTGCTTCTGGCCATCACATCGTGTTCCTTGTGCTACTTCCATGACTAGCTGTGAATTGAGCGAAGTTTGAAAAATGCAGCGACATAACACTGTAGAATTATTTAAAAACATTAAATTATAAATGCCAATTTGTTTACAAGGATACAAAATAATATTTTGTGTAAACTGCTGTTTCACCAGCCCCTTTTACATTGCTGACGTCACGACTACTAATAACACTAAACGTTTATCATGAACTTATTTTTTCATTATATAACATTAAGTTTCACAAAAAAAAATTAATTTTTACAAACGAAATCTGTTAACTTATGTTTCCGCCACATTGTACACTCAAATTAAGGTTCAACAAGTTAAAGTGTGATGTTTTTAGCTCCACCTGATATGGTTTTCTTATAATTAACCCAATATAAAACTTTCACATAAGATCAATATTGAAAATTACGAGCGCCACCATTTTGTTTAAGATAGATTTTTTATGTATATTTTCAGAACAATATTCTAATAAATTAAGCCCCTTTAAATAAATGTATATCAATCTATTTTTACATGAAGATTTTGCCACTGACGCCTAGCGGGCCATCCATTTTCGATGATGAAGAGCTACTAATTGCATAAAAAATTAAATTTTTATGCTTTATGTCACTGTATGAAGTTGTGTGTTTATACTTTTACGAGTACAGAAGATATTAGAGAGTGTAAAGAATCTTCAGCTTTCCTGTATATATCGGTTAATTTTCAAGAGCGCGGACAAACAGGGAGACGGGTAGACAGACAGACAGACAGACAGACGTTAATATAATAAATCTCAGCCACTTGTTTATTTTTCTACACAAATTAAATAAAATTAAATTAAATAAAATTAAAATAAATTAAATTTTTTCCGTCCTGCCGGTGCTGAGCAAAATGTTTGAGAAACTTTTCCTGGAACAGCTCAGCAGTTTCCTCGAAAGTTTTGATATTCTCAGCACGACCCAATTCGGATTCAGAGAAAAAAGGAGTACAGTAGACGCTGTAACTAACCTTATAGAACATGTTGTCGATGGGACTGGAGAGGCGTGAACACGTGCTCAGCGTATTTTCTCGACCTCTCCAAAGCATTTGACTGTGACCACCATGAAATACTTCTGCACAAGTTAGAAAGGAGTGGTGTACGAGGTCTGCCTCTAAAATGGCTTGGATCATATCTTAGTGACCGAGAGCAGTGTGTGCAGATCTCGGGTGCCTTATCCTCAAAAGCAAAGATCACCCATGGAGTCCCGCAGGGATCTATCCTTGGGCCAGTTCTTTTTCTGCTTTACGTAAACGATCTGAACCCATCGATCCAGAATGGAAAGGTGGTTCAGTATGCTGACGACACGATTCTCTGTGTTAAAGCCAAAACACTTCAAAACTTAGAAATAATTACTTTTTCTGAGTTGAATTCCTGCATTCTATTTTTTCTGAAATAAACCTGAAAACAAATGAATCAAAATCAAATTTCATGAAATTTTCGCTAAGCAAACGAGAATCTGAAACAAGACCTTCAGTATTTGTGGATGACCTCCCGCTCGATGAAATGGAATCAACAAAATTCCTAGGAATGTTCCTAGACCAAGGACTAACCTGGGACGTTCACGTGGATCATGTCTGTGCCAAGGTTGCGTCGGGCATCTTTGCCCTTCGCAATTTGGCAAAGCACTGCCCTATTACGGTATTAAAAACGGCCTATTATGGTTTAATTTATCCCCACTTGGGATATGGAATCAAACTTTGGGGCAGTTGTGCACAGCACAAGCTGGAGCGAGTCTTCAGGCTCAAAAAAAAAACCGTAAGAGTAATTTTGAATTTAAACAATAGAGTCGTGTAGAAGCGCGTTTAGGGAGCTGGGATTTCTGACTCTGCCCTGTCTCTACATTCTCGAGGTGATCCTCTACTCCGTGTCAAGGTATGCTTTGGTTAGGGGACGGGATGTTCACCAACACGGGACGAGAGGCAGGGACAACTTGCGCGTCCAACAGCACAGGACAAATGCGTTCAAAAATTTACCATCCCAGGTTGGTGTCAGATTGATCAATAGTCTCCCTGAACACATCAAACAACAAAATGGAAAACATTTCAAAACTGAGTTGAAAACTCTTCTCATTTCGAGGGCATTTTACTCAGTTGGTGAGTTTATGGGTCGCTGGGATGATTAAAACCTAAAATTCTCAAAGACCATCAAAACAAATAAATTTGCGGGCCTGTAAATCGTGTGAAAGAGGCGTGAGTGATAAAATGTATGTCTGAATGGTGTATTGTCAGTATGAATGATTAGGTTAGGTAGGACGATTGTGATACAATGTGTGCATTGTCTGTTCACAATAAAGTTTATTATTATTATTATAAATTCGTGGAATATGAAATATAAATATAATTACCCAGACCTGAAGGTAATGGCTATCAGATTTTAAGGGTTCTTTTTTAATGTATTTTGGGAACTGTAGTATTTGTTTACTATCAGGAAGTTTTTGTAACGCGTGTTATGATTATCATGGATATAATAATGAAGTGAAGTGTAGTGGTAATATAAAGTAGAGAAGACTAAATGTTGAATACTTGAATGCTGCTCCAAATATATCATGGTGTTAAAATTTGATATGATAATTTTCAGTTTGTTAACAAATTTATTTATTCTTTAATTTATGGTGTTATCCTGTTTACTTATAACATTAACATAAAAATGTTCTTTAATTCCCAGCTAATTCCCCTTGAATAATATTTACCATCATTAAACTCGGTATTGCTCGTATATAAATAAGGCTTCGTGAAAATGTTCTACAACTGATCAATTTGTTCTCGAGATATCGTGCGGACAGACAGACAGACAGTAATTATATTTTGTTCATCCCCTCGTGTAATGTATGACATTTTCGCTTATTAAAATGCCATACATTAATTACACTTTTTATCAAATATGTATTATATGTGAAAGGACCTTCAAACAATTTGAGATGATTTTGATGGTAATTATAAACTGATTCTTTCTGTACACTTAGAGTACTTAAAGGATTTAAATTAATACATCAGGGGTTCTTTCTATTTGCCCACAAAATATAAGAAAGTTTTGTGTTGATTAAAGATATAACTTCACTAACAAATACAATGAAATAATTTAAATTTTTTCCTTAAATGAATAAAATTTATGACGAATGACGCCCGGCAATTTGGAGCAACAAGCTTGCAATGTCGGTTCCATTTAATATGAGACACTAAGACATATTTCAAACTGATTTAATATTCTGTGAGTTTGCATGTAAATATTGACGTATTTATCGTTGTAAAATACAGTTACCGATATTACAAACACCTGACCCACCTTAATCTTTATTTCTGATCGTTAGTGAAGCCTATTAAGGGCTGGAGAATTTGTATTTATATCTCGACAGCGAACTGACTTATAACTTGTTTTGTAGAGTTTTAATTCTTTATACGTAACATGGGGAGTTTAACTATAATGCATGTTATTACGTGGGATTCACCTGAATGTGTGAACATATTTACTTTATTTTAATGGTTGTCCAAATATACAACAAGGAAATCTTTTTAAATGCTTAACATTCCCAACAAATTGTGTAAATTTTCGGGATTTAATATTTGACTTGTAACATGGTTATTGACCTCTATTGACCTCGACTATCCGTAAAGTGTTTCGATAAAAATTTTGTAGTAATAATTTATCTTTGTCTGCTGGAGTTTCAATAATGTCTTTTCTTTGTGATATTATGTCTGACTGTGCAGGACAATCAACTCAAGCATAATAAATTGTTCTACAGTGCATCAAATTTTGCATGTATCCCAAAGTGTTTTACATGACGCGTGGTATATTATAGATTGTAATAGTACTGAAGGACACGATTTTACTGTGAACAGTGCACGGAGAGTAGTACGAGTAGTTATGGTTCAGCGTGCGTTGGAGGTACTACACGTTTAATACCTAAACGAATGAATGAACACATGGCACACGACACGGTAAGATGCAGAAGAATTGGCCATAATATTGTTTAACTCTAATTCATAGTTTACGAAATATATCCATCTTGATTCAATAAAACAAAACATTTAATATTACTGAAATTAAATTTACACTGTATTGTATATTTGAACCTCCTATGAATGAGAATAATTATTAATACTCTACCAACTAGTCATGTATTTGTTCAAATGTTAAACCAAATATCATTTATATAAAATATGTAACTCAAGTATGGTGTATAACACAAAGTTATATTACTTAATTTTAGACTAATATTTAGGAGAAAACATAAGCAACAAACATTTATGCAATGACTGCCAGTTCAATAATGTCCTTGGTTTATCTGTCAAATTACATAATATCACATATGCTCTGATATTATTACAGAATTATCAGTGATATTGCCCGTCTATAATAAGATTACGAAACACATTTTCCAAAATTTACATCATAATCGATAAATTAATAAATAATCAGCTCAATGTTTCTAAAGTTTACCAAAATTTCAAAAAAATAAAACTAGTAAGCATTCGGAACTCTTCATAAATGAAACATTACACACTCTTTGAGCTACTGAATATGAAAACATACCACACAATCAAGTATTGTAATATTATGCAATCCAATGAAGTTTTGTAGACATTTTGTGCCTAAGTGAAGTTACCTTTAAGCTATTAAATATTTCTTAATTACATATTCTAATGAATAGAAAATTATCTCAAATAAATTTTGCACATTAATATTATGTTTACATAAATAAACACATTGCCTTATATACACATTTAAAGAAGAGTTTGTTTAACTTTTAATTCACGCTAAAACAAAAGAAATAAAATTTAACTCTAATTATGAATGAGTTTTATACCAATTATTTACGTAAATAGTGTAATAGATAGTATTAAATGAAAAAAAAAAAAATATTGAATTTACCAAGTTTAATCTTTTAAGAATTAAAAGACCATGTTCATATCTATTATAATTATATAAAAGTTCTTAGTTATAAGTATAAATCTCCCAATTGACGCTAAAGTGTTGCTAAGTTTGCAAGAGTGCTTTAATTTTGGTCCTGCAATTTGTTGGTCTCAAAGACGCTCTTAACGTTTCGTCTAGAAGTTTAGAAATAGATTTTCATTCTGAATGTCTGTGAAGGTTTAATTTTCACCTCTGGTGGTAGTTCCAGTAAGGTTTTGATGAAATCAACAATTCTATACTATATTCCTCCTCAAATTTGTACAATATCGTTATTTTAATTTTTAAGTGCAAGCAATCAAATATCGAATATAATTAAGTTATGTAATTTTTAATCCTAAGTCAACTTACATTCACTAATTTCAAATTTTTTCAACATAACACTGTTATGAAATGACTGAAAGATGTCTCTTATAAATATTTACGTACAAAAATTCTTTAGGTAATTATTACTTTTTTTCAAATATGTATGAACGGATCTTAAAGTATTTGGTCGTTGTAAAACTGATTCATAAAAAATACTCATAATGTTCGGGGTAAGATAATGAACCACAATAATGAGTTTAAAACAAATATATATTGCAGTCAGAAACATTAAAAATCTACATAAAACAAACATTACTTATAATTGTTTAAAGTATGTTTACAAATATTCTCTACAACGATTGATTATAATTTGGCATGTAATAGGGTAATATTATTATTAATTGTGAAAATTTAATAAAGGCTAAAATGGATTCTAATAAGTTATTTTCTATGGCTGTATTACTTCAATAGTCTTGTAAATTTAAAAAGAGCTCTAGTGGGTAATTTCAGCAAATAATTAGGTAAACTTAAAATTTATAGACCGTATTTCTCATAAAATGTATACAATATCCCTATTTATTTTTACAGTGTAAACAAGTAAATGTAATTATGTTATTAATTTTAATCCTTAGCCTACTAGAATTTCACTAATTTCAAATTATTTTTATATTACACTACTATAAAATGCCTGAAAGATGTCTCTCAGTCATATTAAACCTAGTAATTCTCTAAGTAATCTTTACACTTTTTATCACATATGCATATATGTGTGAAAGGACCTTCAAACAATTTGAGATGATTTTTGATGGTAATTGTAAAACTGATTCTTTCTGTACACTTAGAGTACTTAAAGGATTTTAATTAATACATTAGGGGTTCTTTCTATTTGCCCACGAAATATAAGAAAGTTATATGTTGATTAAAGATAAACTTCACTAACAAATACAATAAAATAATTTTAAATGTACTTAAAGAATAAAATCCTGTTATTAACTACATAGGAAAACTGTTTCAATGTTTTTTTTCCTGAAAATATTAATCGCTAAATCTTGGATTTACACTACTTTGGGTAAAAATAAAAGTTAGACAAAAACTTTGAATTGTAAAAAATTAAAGTAACTCATCTATAAGTCCTTGTCCCGATCCTGGTCTTTGCCATAGTACTGGATGAATCCCGGTGTAGATTTTCCACGCCCTGCGTGTCTAAACGACTTTACTTATTATACTGAACTACGAAATGACTCGTGGTCCTTATCAAGCTTTTAGCCTAATCGCCCTTTTTTAGGTGGGCTCCTCCAAACCTACGTGGTGTGAGTTGAACGAATTCTGTAAAATAATTTTAAATTTGTCTAAAAACATTGGATTACATGTCCTTTGTTTTTCTATGGATATTACAACAATATTATATTTACACGGTTTTATATGTTTCACCTGTATTTATTATCACGTCATGTATAAGACTGATAAACTTAAGGGTATAAACTGTTTTCATAACCAGTCTGCAATGTTAAAACTACTGCCCTAACACTAGTAGGGTTGTCCCACTAGCTTAATTAACTCCCCATACTTATTTGCATGGTGGACGTTGATTACTTCCCTGTACTTTAACTAAAAAATAGTTTTATTATCACTAAGCAAGTTTCCCCAGTGGCATTGTTATTGTTTGAATTATAAAAATTTAAACTATGAAGCATACTTAAAAATACATAATTTATTTCTCAGTATAAATATAAACACATTAGAATAATTTATAATAGTATGCAGTTATATACTCATATTCGGGCTTAAAGAGGTCTTTGACCACATCCTCAAAGGACGTAAAGGATTTTAGCACATGTATTCTCTATTTTTATTAAGAAAAAACCTCTAATTATTAAAGCTGTTAGAAGTATCAATTACAGTATTCAACTACTCTTCATTATCAGATGCATGACTAAAATATAATTAAAAATTTAATGATATTTCCCAAATTAAGGTGAATTCACATGTTTAATGTGGAACTTTTTACCTATTACAAATTTGTAAACTCTAACTTCTAAATAATGAATGTGCTATTTACCTTTACAGGAAAATCTAGAATAATTAGGTCCTCTTTCACAGTTAACTTGCGAACATATAATATATATATATATATATATATATATACAAAATACTTGTAAATTTCTTTCGATAGTCCATATTTATATTAAATTTAATAAACTATTTACTGCTGATATATAATGACTACTAGGTGCTTTAATGACAACAGGTGCATTAAGTATGACTTCACTTATTGTCAGTGCAATCGGCCTTGTAGTCTATTGATTCTCCTCCTTATTTTGTTTGGATAGGCGTAATAATAATAATCCCTAAAAGGAAATCGGCCGTATGTTAAAACAACATAAAGATCCATAGTTGAACATGTTGGCTACCAGAACGTAAGAGCTCAGTGTGTTGTACTTGCTAGGGCACTGCGCCGCACCGACTGGTAGCCAAATTGATGATGTTGAATGTTATCTTGTTTCGTGTAAAACTGTAGTCCCTTAAATGATTTTTATACCTTAATGGAGGATTATAAACTTCAAAATAACTTATTTGGTTGATAAATCAGTTGAAGTTACATAGGCCAAGTAAAATATTTAAAAAACTAAAAAATCTTACAAAAACTAAAAAAAAACATATCTCTTTAACACTATCCGTAACATCAAACAGCAGATAATACTAGTTTATGGATATTTTAATAACAATAGAAATAGTCAAACAGTTCAAATATCATCAAAAGTAACGCTACTCACTCATTATACAAGTATCGTTTCTGCCATGACTGTAAAACTTAAGTCATTACGTATCTCATTTATTTGAATCTAAAACAACCAACATCAAAGGTCAAATGTCGGCAAATGTACACTAGGTTTATTCGGCGTTTTCCTTAAATAATATGACGTCCATAATTAATAACATTTTACATTATTGGTGCATATTGTTATGTTATTTACATAATAACAAACTAGTAAATCGACAATTTCAATTTAACAGAATCCTATCTTATTTTTTGTCATAAAACTAATGTTTTGAGGAAAACGATAGACCTGAAAACATATTTGAAGATTTTACTTGGAAAAAACTAAATTGTTTCTAAAATGTAATAATATTAAAATTTTGTATATCTTTAAATACATTTGTCTTATGTAATATATTTTAACAATTATTTGAGTTTTTTGTACTGCATTACACACTATTTGGACTGCAACAGATAAAAATTAATGGAATATTATGGTATTAAATAATAAATATAAAATTCAGATTAAACTTAATTAACTAAACAATAGTAATTACTATAACAATAAAGATAGAAAATTGTACATATTTGCCAAATTTTTGCAAACTTCAGGTTATGGAATTTGATGAACCGGAAAGCCCTACAAGCGAAAAAATTCTTCTACTAAGTAGGCTCAAGGAGCCTTTTTCTGAAGATTATTATTGGTGGTTCCTTTTTAAGGAATATTGGGAGTTTATTGTAAAGTTTACTTTCCCATATAGCCAGGTGTATTTTCGTAGGAAGATGTGTTAGGAAGTGGAAGTATCATATTATTTCTATATCTTGCATGGTAGGATGATTGAGTGTAAAAGCTTTGGGGGACACTGAGAGAGTTTCTGCTTTACAAATGATAGTGTTTGATATATATATATATATATATGCATTGTGAGCGGAAGTATGTTTAATTTAGAAAAAAGAGGTTTGCATGATGATCTATTTGTGGCATTAGCAATCACACGAATTATTATTTTTTTAATTTTAAAAAATGGTCGGACTGTGTTGTGAAGATCCCCAAAACATAATACCATAGAGAAGATGAGAAATTACATAGGCATGATAAAACCATCAAAATTACGTCCAGGTGTACGATGTTTGATAATGTAAGAATGACATAGTGGGCTCTATTTAATGTGTTTTGAAAGTTTTCTGAAGTGAGCTTCCCAGGTGACACTGCCCTCAATCTGTCCTAGAAACTTTTCTAACGGAGTAGTGTTGAGGAGTTGCTGGAGGTAGGAATCATCAGCTCTAGCACTACTTTGATAGTTGGAATGAAAATTTTAATGCGAATGTATTTTCTGTACTCGTATATAGAATAAAGCCATAATTGCTGAACCACTCTTTCATTTTTGCAATTTCTGATGAAAGATGATGAAGTAGTTGCATCTTATTTGAATTCTTAATAAAGATGGTGGTATCATCAGTCATTTTTTGAAGATCGTTTACATAGATCAGAAATAAAAGTGGCTCTAATATAGACCTTTGTGGAACTCCGTGTATTTGAGTGTTAAACCACAAGGATAACTCATTAAAATTTACTATTAATATTTATGAATGTAATTAAATTTGATACCATCATTTGAAACCATCTTTTCATAAGTTAATTCCGGTTCCAGCTTTCTTGTAAATGAAATTTTTATATCTTACAACGCATAATGTCCAAAATTTTAAACGTGTACCATTTTCTTGCTTATAGTTTTTAAACGTCAAATAAATGTAAGATGTCACAGAGTATGGCGTTGATTTGTGAAACCCCCTTGAATACATCCTTCGTTGAAAACATCATAATCCTGAAGGATTTGGGAAAGGAAAAACCGTTGAAGTATAAGTTCTGCAATCATGTGTAATACACCATATACCTGAATCAACATGGTAATTTTACTACTAACATAATAACGTAAAATTAGAGAAGGCATTTCCTACAGATGTGGGTAAGCAATCCAACGAGTCATGGACTAAATATTATTATGCACAAACCTGCAACATTATGACAACCATCTAAGGCAGTAACCGGGTCAGTTCGGAGCTTATTGCTAGACAGGATATCCTTAGGATGCAAGCCAATCCGACCAAGTATTGAACTACAAAACAAAAA
>NW_025776518.1:0-33105 GCF_021130785.1 Homalodisca vitripennis
AAACTGAAAAATAATTTTCCCAAAAAATAATTTTCGTTTTCTAGGAAACCATTTTAAATTTTTTTTTTTTTCGATATCTTTTGAAAATTTTTATTAAAAATATTGGGGGTTTTTTTTTAGGTTGGGATTTTTTAGAAGGCGTTTTAAAATTTTAAAAAATTTTTTTCAAAGTGGCCCAAACTGAATAAAATTTAAATTTTTAAAGGGTAATTTACGTTTTCCTAGGGGAACCCATTTTAAAAATTTTTTTAGTTTTTATATTTTGATTTGATTTAATTTATGGTTTTTTTTTTAATTTTGAGATTTTTAAAAGGCGTTTAATTTTAAAAAATTGTACAATGGCAAAAAAAATGATTTTTTTTTTTAGGAAACCAATTAATGTTTTTTTTTTTTGAAAAAATTTTTATTTAAAAAATATTGTTTTCTATTTTTCGATTTAGTTTGGCTTTTAATTTTAAAAAATTGCAATGTTCAAAACAATAAAAAATTTTTCCAAAAATAAATTTTCGTTTCCCTTGGTTTAAACCAAATTTAAAGTTTTTTTATTTCGGGTTTTAATTTTTTTTGATTAAATATATTGGGTTTTCTATTAATTTAAAATGAGATTTTAAAAGGGGGGTTTTTTTATATAAAATAGTACAAAGGCTAAAAATAATAAAAAATTTTTCCAAAAATAATTTACTTTTTCCAAGGGAAAACCCCCAAAGTTTTGTTCGTTTAACTTTTGAAATTTTTTTAAAAGTTTTTTTTATTGTTTTCGAATTTTTTAAAACCCTTTTTTAAAAACATAAAAATACAAAAGGGGTAAAAAAAAAAAAATTTTCCAAAGAATTTTAAATTTTGTTTTCCCAGGAAAACCCCTTAATGTTTTTTAGTTTCGATACTTTGTTTTATTTAATTGGGTTCATTTATTTCTGGATTTTGAAAGGGGTTTAAAAATAATAAATATACAAGTGCTAAAGAAAAAAATTTTCAAAAAAAATTTTCGTTTCCCAGGAAACCAATTTTAAATTTTTTTAGTTGATATTTTGAATTTTTTTTACATTTGGGGGTTTTCATTTTCCCCGGTTTTGTAAAGGCGTTTTAATTTTAAAAAAAGTACAAAAGTGACTAAAAAAAATTTAAAAAAATTTTCCAAAAAAAAAATTTTCTTTTTCCCGGAAACCCCTTTAAAGTTTTTAGTTTTGATAATTTTATTTGTTAAAATAATGGGTTACTAAAATTTCTGAATTTAAAAGGGGTTTTAAAAACATAATGTACAATTTTTCAAACGAATAAAATAATTTTTCCAAAAAATAATTTACGTTTTCCCAGAAACCATTTAAAAATTTTTTAAAAAAAACATACTTTTTATTTTTAATTAACTTTGTTTTTTTTTAATGGATTTAGAAACGTTTATTTTTAAAAAAAAAGTACAATTTTTCTAAAAAGATAAAAAATTTTTTAAAAATAATTTCCGTTACCTAGGGAAAACCACTTGTAATGGTTTTGTTAGTTTCGATATACTTTTTCGATTATGTATTAGAGGCCATAATTGTGTAGTGTTACTAATTAGGTAGCTGAGATTTTAGTAGGAAGGGCGTTTCTTAATTATCTTAAATAGTATACAATGTGAATAAACACAGAATAGAAAAGAATTTTCCAAGAGAACTACTTTAAGTTTCCCTAAGGAAACCACGTGAATGTTTTCTTAGTTTCGATATCTTGTTGATTTGTATTCTCATATTATAGTTGTGTTTACTAGATTAAGATTGTGTGAGATTTAAGTAGAAAGGCGTTTAATGTATATTAAATAGGTACAAATGTGACTAAAAACTGAATAAAATAATTTTCCAAAGAATAATATTACGTTTTCCTAGGAAAGCCACTTCATTTTTTTGTTAGTTTCGAGATATCTTTTTGATTTGTTTTACCAATAGTGTGTTACTATTAGGTAGCCTGAGATTTTTGTAGAAGGCGTTTCTTATATCTTAAATAGCACAATGTGACTAAAACTGAATAAAATATAATTTCCCAAAGAATAATTTTACGCTTTCCCATAGGAAACCACATGAATGTTGTGTTAGTTTTCGTATTATGTTTGATTTGCTATTCAATATAGTGGTGGTTACTATAAGGTTGCTGAGATTTAGGTAGAAGGCATTTAATGTAATATAAGATAGTACAATGTGTGACTAAAACTAAATAAAATGAATTTTCCAAAGAATACATTTACGTTTCCTAGGAAACCACGTAATGTATTGTGTTAGTTTCAGATATCTTTTGAATTTGTATTAACTATAGTCCTGTGTTACTAATTAGGTTTGCTGAGATTTAGTAGAACCACGTTTGGCGTTTAATGTATAATAATATAGTACAATGTGACTAAAACTGAATAAAATAATTTTTCCGAAGAAATAATTTACGTTTCCCTAGGAAACCACTTAATGTTTTGTTATTTTCGATATCTTTTGATTTGTATTAACATATTGTGTTACTATTAGGTAGCTGTGATTTAGTAGAAGGCGTTTAATATACATAAATAGTACAATGTGACTAAAACTGAATAAAAATAATTTTTCTAAAGAATAATTTACGTTTCCTAGGAAACCACTTAATGTTTTGTTAGTTTCGATATCTTTTGATTTGATTTGAACTATACTGTGTTACTATTAGTTTGCTGAGATTTTAGTAGAAGGCGTTTAATATATCATAAATAGTACAATGTGACTAAAACTGAATAAAATAATTTTTTCCAAAGAATAATTTACGTTTCCTAGGAAACCACATAATGTTTTGTTATTTTCGAAATCTTTTGATTTTGCATAACTAAACTATAGTGTGTTTACTATTAGTTTACTGAGATTTAGTAGAAGGCGTTTTAATATAGAATAAATAGTACAATGTGAACTAAAACGGAATAAAATAATTTTCCAAAAAATAATTTACGTTTCCTAGGAAACCACTTAATGTTTTGTTAGTTTCGGATATCTTTTGATTTGTATTAACTATAGTGTGTTTACTATTAGGTACTGAGATTTAGTAGAAAGGCGTTTAATATATATAAATAGTACAATGTGACTAAAACTGAATAAAATAATTTTTCCAAAAAATAATTTTTACGTTTTCCTATGAAACCCCACTCTTAATGTTTTTGTTAGTTTCGATAATCTTTTGATTTGTATTAACTATAGTGTGTTACTATTAGTTTGCTGAGATTTTAGTAGAAGGCGTTTATGTATATCATAAATAGTAACAATGTGACTAAAACTGAATAAAATAATTTTCCAAAGAATAATTTACGTTTCCTAGGAAACCACTTAATGTTTTTGTTAGTTTTCGATATCTTTTGATTTGTATTAACTATAGTGTGTTACTATTAGTTTGCTGAGATTTAGTAGAAGGCGTTTTAATATATCATAAATAGTACAATGTGACTAAAACTGAATAAAATAATTTTCCAAAGAATAATTTACGTTTCCTAGGAAACCACTTAATGTTTTTGTTAGTTTCGATATCTTTTGATTTGTATTAACAATATAGTGTGTTACTATTAGGTAGCTGAGATTTTAGTAGAAGGCGTTTTAATATATCATAAATAGTACAATGTGACTAAAACTGAATAAAATAATTTTCCAAAGAATAATTTACGTTTCCTAGGAAACCACTTAATGTTTTGTTAGTTTCGATATCTTTTGATTTGTATTAACTATACTGCGTTACTATTAGTTTACTGAGATTTAGAATTAGGCGTTTAATATATCATAAATAGTACAATGTGTCTAAAACTGAATAAAATAATTTTCCGATGAATAATTTAACGTTTCCTAGGAAACCACTTAATGTTTTGTTAGTTTTCGATATCTTTTGATTTGTATTAACTATAGTGTGTTACTATTAGGTTGCTGAGATTTAGTAGAAAGGCGTTTTTAATATATCATAAATAGTACAATGTGACTAAAACTGAATAAAATAATTTTCCAAAGAATAATTTACGTTTCCTAGGAAACCACTTAATGTTTTTGTTAGTTTCGATATCTTTTGATTTGTATTAACAATAGTGTGTTACTATTAGGTAGCTGAGATTTAGTAGAAGGCGTTTAATATACATAAATAGTACAATGTGACTAAAACTGAATAAAATAATTTTCCAAAGAATAATTTACGTTTCCTAGGAAACCACTTAATGTTTTGTTAGTTTCGATATCTTTTGATTTGTATTAACTATAGTGTGTTACTATTAGTTTGCTGAGATTTAGTAGAAGGCGTTTAATATATAATAAATAGTACAATGTGACTAAAACTGAATAAAATAATTTTCCAAAGAATAATTTACGTTTCCTAGGAAACCACTTAATGTTTTGTTAGTTTCGATATCTTTTGATTTGTATTAACTATTGTGTGTTACTATTAGGTAGCTGAGATTTAGTAGAAGGCGTTTAATATATCATAAATAGTACAATGTGACTAAAACTGAATAAAATAATTTTCCAAAAAATAATTTACGTTTCCTAGGAAACCACTTAATGTTTTGTTAGTTTCGATATCTTTTGATTTGTATTAACTATAGTGTGTTACTATTAGTTTGCTGAGATTTAGTAGAAGGCGTTTAATATATCATAAATAGTACAATGTGACTAAAACTGAATAAAATAATTTTCCAAAGAATAATTTACGTTTCCTAGGAAACCACTTAATGTTTTGTTAGTTTCGATATCTTTTGATTTGCATAACTATACTGCGTTTACTATTAGTTTACTGAGATTTAGAATTAGGCGTTTCATATATCATAAATAGTACAATGTGTCTAAAACTGAATAAAATAATTTTCCAAAGAATAATTTACGTTTCCTAGGAAACCACATAATGTTTTGTTAGTTTCGATATCTTTTGAATTGTATTAACTATAGTGTGTTACTATTAGTTTGCTGAGATTTAGTAGAAGGCGTTTAATATATCATAAATAGTACAATGTGACTAAAACTGAATAAAATAATTTTCCCAAAAGAATAATTTACGTTTCCTAAGGAAACCACTTAATGTTTTGTTAGTTTCGATATCTTTTGATTTGTATTAACTATAGTGTGTTACTATTAGGTAGCTGAGATTTAGTAGAAGGCGTTTAATATATCATATAAATAGTACAATGTGACTAAAACTGAATAAAAATAATTTTCCAAAGAATAATTTACGTTTCCTAGGAAACCACTTAATGTTTTGTTAGTTTCGATATCTTTTGATTTGTATTAACTATAGTGTGTTACTATTAGTTAGCTGAGATTTAGTAGAAGGCGTTTAATATATAATAAATAGTACAATGTGACTAAAACTGAATAAAATAATTTTCCAAAAAATAATTTACGTTTCCTAGGAAACCACTTAATGTTTTGTTAGTTTCGATATCTTTTGATTTGTATTAACTATAGTGTGTTACTATTAGTTTGCTGAGATTTAGTAGAAGGCGTTTAATATACATAAATAGTACAATGTGACTAAAACTGAATAAAATAATTTTCCAAAGAATAATTTACGTTTTCCTAGGAAACCCACTTAATGTTTTGTTAGTTTCGATATCTTTTGATTTGCATAACTATACTGCGTTACTATTAGTTTACTGAGATTTAGTATTAGGGGCGTTTTATATATCATAAATAGTACAATGTGTCTAAAACTGAATAAAATAATTTTCCGATAAATAATTTACGTTTCCTAGGAAACCACTTAATGTTTTGTTAGTTTCGATATCTTTTGATTTGTATTAACTATAGTGTGTTACTATTAGTTTGCTGAGATTTAGTAGAAGGCGTTTAATATACATAAATAGTACAATGTGACTAAAACTGAATAAAATAATTTTCCAAAGAATAATTTACGTTTCCTAGGAAACCACTTAATGTTTTGTTAGTTTCGATATCTTTTGATTTGTATTAACAATAGTGTGTTACTATTAGGAAGCTGAGATTTAGTAGAAGGCGTTTAATGAATAATTAAATAGTACAATGTGACTAAAACTGAATAAAAATAATTTTCCAAAGAATAATTTACGTTTCCTAGGAAACCACTTAATGTTTTGTTACTTTCGATATCTTTTGATTTGTATTAACTATTATGTGTTACTATTAATTAGCTGAGATTTAGTAGAAGACCGTTTAATATATTATAAATAGTACAATTTGACTAAAACTGAAAAAAATAATTTTCCAAAATTAATTTACGTTTCCTAGGAAAATTATTTTATTCAGTTTTAGTCTTATTGTACTATTTATTATATATTAACGCCTTCTACTAAATCTCAGCAAACTAATAGTAACCACACTATAGTTAATACAAATCAAAAGATATCGAAACTAACAAAACATTAAGTGGTTTCCTAGGAAACGTAAATTATTCTTTGGAAAATTATTTTATTTCAGTTTTAGTCACATTGTACTATTTATGTCACATTAAAACGCCTTCTACTAAATCTCAGCAAACTAATAGTAACACACTATAGTTAATACAAATCAAAAGATATCGAAACTAACAAAACATTAAGTGGTTTCCTAGGAAACGTAAATTATTCTTTGGAAAATTATTTTATTCAGTTTTAGTCACATTGTTACTATTTATAATATTATAAACGCCTTCTACTAAATCTCAGCTAACTAATAGTAACACACTATAGTTAATACAAATCAAAAGATATCGAAACTAACAAAACATTAAGTGGTTTCCTAGGAAACGTAAATTATTCTTTGGAAAATTATTTTATTCAGTTTTAGTCACATTGTACTATTTATGTCATATTAAAGCCTTCTACTAAATCTCAGCAAACTAATAGTAACACACTATAGTTAATACAAATCAAAAGATATCGAAACTAACAAAACATTAAGTGGTTTCCTAGGAAACGTAAATTATTTTTGGAAAATTATTTTATTTAGTTTTAGTCACATTGTACTATTTATGTCATATTAAACGCCTTCTACTAAATCTCAGCAAACTAATAGTAACACACTATAGTTAATACAAATCAAAAGATATCGAAACTAACAAAACATTAAGTGGTTTCCTAGGAAACGTAAATTATTCTTTGGAAAATTATTTTATTCAGTTTTAGTCACATTGTACTATTTATGTATATATTAAAACGCCTTCTACTAAATCTCAGCAAACTAATAGTAACACACTATAGTACCAATACAAATCAAAAGATATCGAAACTAACAAAACATTAAGTGGTTTCCTAGGAAACGTAAATTATTCTTTGGAAAATTATTTTATTCAGTTTTAGTCACATTGTACTATTTATGTCATATTAAACGCCTTCTACTAAATCTCAGCTAACTAATAGTAACACACTATAGTTAATACAAATCAAAAGATATCGAAACTAACAAAACATTAAGTGGTTTCCTAGGAAACGTAAATTATTCTTTGGAAAATTATTTTATTCAGTTTTAGTCACATTGTACTATTTATGTATATTAAACGCCTTCTACTAAATCTCAGCAAACTAATAGTAACACACTATAGTTAATACAAATCAAAAGATATCGAAACTAACAAAACATTAAGTGGTTTCCTAGGAAACGTAAATTATTCTTTGGAAAATTATTTTATTCAGTTTTAGTCACATTGTACTATTTATATCATATTAAACGCCTTCTACTAAATCTCAGCAAACTAATAGTAACACACTATAGTACCAATACAAATCAAAAGATATCGAAACTAACAAAACATTAAGTGGTTTCCTAGGAAACGTAAATTATTCTTTGGAAAATTATTTTATTCAGTTTTAGTCACATTGTACTATTTATGATCATATTAAACGCCTTCTACTAAATCTCAGCAAACTAATAGTAACACACTATAGTTAATACAAATCAAAAGATATCGAAACTAACAAAACATTAAGTGGTTTCCTAGGAAACGTAAATTATTCTTTGGAAAATTATTTTATTCAGTTTTAGTCACATTGTACTATTTATGTCATATTAAAAGCCTTCTACTAAATCTCAGCAAACTAATAGTAACACACTATAGTTAATACAAATCAAAAGATATCGAAACTAACAAAACATTAAGTGGTTTCCTAGGAAACGTAAATTATTCTTTGGAAAATTATTTTATTCAGTTTTAGTCACATTGTACTATTTATGATATATTAAACGCCTTCTACTAAATCTCAGCAAACTAATAGTAACACACTATAGTTAATACAAATCAAAAGATATCGAAACTAACAAAACATTAAGTGGTTTCCTAGGAAACGTAAATTATTCTTTGGAAAATTATTTTATTCAGTTTTAGTCACATTGTACTATTTATGTCATATTAAAACGCCTTCTACTAAATCTCAGCAAACTAATAGTAACACACTATAGTTAATACAAATCAAAAGATATCGAAACTAACAAAACATTAAGTGGTTTCCTAGGAAACGTAAATTATTCTTTGGAAAATTATTTTATTCAGTTTTAGTCACATTGTACTATTTATGTCATATTAAACGCCTTCTACTAAATCTCAGCAAACTAATAGTAACACACTATAGTTAATACAAATCAAAAGATATCGAAACTAACAAAACATTAAGTGGTTTCCTAGGAAACGTAAATTATTTTTGGAAAATTATTTTATTCAGTTTTAGTCACATTGTACTATTTATTATATATTAAACGCCTTCTACTAAATCTCAGCAAACTAATAGTAACACACTATAGTTAATACAAATCAAAAGATATCGAAACTAACAAAACATTAAGTGGTTTCCTAGGAAACGTAAATTATTCTTTGGAAAATTATTTTATTCAGTTTTAGTCACATTGTACTATTTATGATCATATTAAACGCCTTCTACTAAATCTCAGCAAACTAATAGTAACACACTATAGTTAATACAAATCAAAAGATATCGAAACTAACAAAACATTAAGTGGTTTCCTAGGAAACGTAAATTATTCTTTGGAAAATTATTTTATTCAGTTTTAGTCACATTGTACTATTTATGTCATATTAAACGCCTTCTACTAAATCTCAGCAAACTAATAGTAACACACTATAGTTAATACAAATCAAAAGATATCGAAACTAACAAAACATTAAGTGGTTTCCTAGGAAACGTAAATTATTCTTTGGAAAATTATTTTATTCAGTTTTAGTCACATTGTACTATTTATGTCATATTTAAACGCCTTCTACTAAATCTCAGCAAACTAATAGTAACACACTATAGTTAATACAAATCAAAAGATATCGAAACTAACAAAACATTAAGTGGTTTCCTAGGAAACGTAAATTATTCTTTGGAAAATTATTTTATTCAGTTTTAGTCACATTGTACTATTTATTATATATTAAACGCCTTCTACTAAATCTCAGCAAACTAATAGTAACACACTATAGTAATACACAATTCAAAAGATATCGAAACTAACAAAACATTAAGTGGTTTCCTAGGAAACGTAAATTATTTTTTGGAAAATTATTTTATTCAGTTTTAGTCACATTGTACTATTTATTATATATTAAACGCCTTCTACTAAATCTCAGCAAACTAATAGTAACACACTATAGTTAATACAAATCAAAAGATATCGAAACTAACAAAACATTAAGTGGTTTCCTAGGAAACGTAAATTATTCTTTGGAAAATTATTTTATTCAGTTTTAGTCACATTGTACTATTTATGTCATATTAAACGCCTTCTACTAAATCTCAGCAAACTAATAGTAACACACTATAGTTAATACAAATCAAAAGATATCGAAACTAACAAAACATTAAGTGGTTTCCTAGGAAACGTAAATTATTCTTTGGAAAATTATTTTATTCAGTTTTAGTCACATTGTACTATTTATTATATATTAAACGCCTTCTACTAAATCTCAGCAAACTAATAGTAACACACTATAGTTAATACAAATCAAAAGATATCGAAACTAACAAAACATTAAGTGGTTTCCTAGGAAACGTAAATTATTCTTTGGAAAATTATTTTATTCAGTTTTAGTCACATTGTACTATTTATTATATATTAAACGCCTTCTACTAAATCTCAGCAAACTAATAGTAACACACTATAGTTAATACAAATCAAAAGATATCGAAACTAACAAAACATTAAGTGGTTTCCTAGGAAACGTAAATTATTCTTTGGAAAATTATTTTATTCAGTTTTAGTCACATTGTACTATTTATGTATATATTAAACGCCTTCTACTAAATCTCAGCAAACTAATAGTAACACACTATAGTTAATACAAATCAAAAGATATCGAAACTAACAAAACATTAAGTGGTTTCCTAGGAAACGTAAATTATTCTTTGGAAAATTATTTTATTCAGTTTTAGTCACATTGTACTATTTATGTCATATTAAAACGCCTTCTACTAAATCTCAGCAAACTAATAGTAACACACTATAGTACCAATACAAATTCAAAAGATATCGAAACTAACAAAACATTAAGTGGTTTCCTAGGAAACGTAAATTATTTTTGGAAAATTATTTTATTTAGTTTTAGTCACATTGTACTATTTATGTCATATTAAAAGCCTTCTACTAAATCTCAGCAAACTAATAGTAACACACTATAGTTAATACAAATCAAAAGATATCGAAACTAACAAAACATTAAGTGGTTTCCTAGGAAACGTAAATTATTTTTGGAAAATTATTTTATTCAGTTTTAGTCACATTGTACTATTTATGTCATATTAAACGCCTTCTACTAAATCTCAGCAAACTAATAGTAACACACTATAGTTAATACAAATCAAAAGATATCGAAACTAACAAAACATTAAGTGGTTTCCTAGGAAACGTAAATTATTCTTTGGAAAATTATTTTATTCAGTTTTAGTCACATTGTACTATTTATGTATATATTAAACGCCTTCTACTAAATCTCAGCAAACTAATAGTAACACACTATAGTTAATACAAATCAAAAGATATCGAAACTAACAAAACATTAAGTGGTTTCCTAGGAAACGTAAATTATTCTTTGGAAAATTATTTTATTCAGTTTTAGTCACATTGTACTATTTATGTTATATATTAAACGCCTTCTACTAAATCTCAGCAAACTAATAGTAACACACTATAGTTAATACAAATCAAAAGATATCGAAACTAACAAAACATTAAGTGGTTTCCTAGGAAACGTAAATTATTCTTTGGAAAATTATTTTATTCAGTTTTAGTCACATTGTACTATTTATTATATTAAACGCCTTCTACTAAATCTCAGCTACTAATAGTAACACACTATAGTTAATACAAATCAAAAGATATCGAAACTAACAAAACATTAAGTGGTTTCCTAGGAAACGTAAATTATTCTTTGGAAAATTATTTTATTCAGTTTTAGTCACATTGTACTATTTATGTCATATTAAACGCCTTCTACTAAATCTCAGCAAACTAATAGTAACACACTATAGTACCAACACAATTCAAAAGATATCGAAACTAACAAAACATTAAGTGGTTTCCTAGGAAACGTAAATTATTTTTTGGAAAATTATTTTATTCAGTTTTAGTCACATTGTACTATTTATGTCATATTAAAACGCCTTCTACTAAATCTCAGCAAACTAATAGTAACACACTATAGTTAATACAAATCAAAAGATATCGAAACTAACAAAACATTAAGTGGTTTCCTAGGAAACGTAAATTATTCTTTGGAAAATTATTTTATTCAGTTTTAGTCACATTGTACTATTTATGTCATATTAAACGCCTTCTACTAAATCTCAGCAAACTAATAGTAACACACTATAGTTAATACAAATCAAAAGATATCGAAACTAACAAAACATTAAGTGGTTTCCTAGGAAACGTAAATTATTCTTTGGAAAATTATTTTATTCAGTTTTAGTCACATTGTACTATTTATGTCATATTAAAACGCCTTCTACTAAATCTCAGCAAACTAATAGTAACACACTATAGTTAATACAAATCAAAAGATATCGAAACTAACAAAACATTAAGTGGTTTCCTAGGAAACGTAAATTATTCTTTGGAAAATTATTTTATTCAGTTTTAGTCACATTGTACTATTTATGTCATATTAAAACGCCTTCTACTAAATCTCAGCAAACTAATAGTAACACACTATAGTTAATACAAATCAAAAGATATCGAAACTAACAAAACATTAAGTGGTTTCCTAGGAAACGTAAATTATTTTTGGAAAATTATTTTATTCAGTTTTAGTCACATTGTACTATTTATTATATATTAAACGCCTTCTACTAAATCTCAGCTAACTAATAGTAACACACTATAGTTAATACAAATCAAAAGATATCGAAACTAACAAAACATTAAGTGGTTTCCTAGGAAACGTAAATTATTCTTTGGAAAATTATTTTATTCAGTTTTAGTCACATTGTACTATTTATGTATATATTAAACGCCTTCTACTAAATCTCAGCAAACTAATAGTAACACACTATAGTTAATACAAATCAAAAGATATCGAAACTAACAAAACATTAAGTGGTTTCCTAGGAAACGTAAATTATTCTTTGGAAAATTATTTTATTCAGTTTTAGTCACATTGTACTATTTATGTCATATTAAAAGCCTTCTACTAAATCTCAGCAAACTAATAGTAACACACTATAGTTAATACAAATCAAAAGATATCGAAACTAACAAAACATTAAGTGGTTTCCTAGGAAACGTAAATTATTTTTGGAAAATTATTTTATTCAGTTTTAGTCACATTGTACTATTTATTATATATTAAACGCCTTCTACTAAATCTCAGCTACCTAATAGTAACACACTATAGTTAATACAAATCAAAAGATATCGAAACTAACAAAACATTAAGTGGTTTCCTAGGAAACGTAAATTATTCTTTGGAAAATTATTTTATTCAGTTTTAGTCACATTGTACTATTTATGTATATTAAACGCCTTCTACTAAATCTCAGCAAACTAATAGTAACACACTATAGTACCAATACAATTAAAAAGATATCGAAACTAACAAAACATTAAGTGGTTTCCTAGGAAACGTAAATTATTCTTTGGAAAATTATTTTATTCAGTTTTAGTCACATTGTACTATTTATGTCATATTTAAAAGCCCTCTACTAAATCTCAGCAAACTAATAGTAACACACTATAGTACCAACACAATTCAAAAGATATCGAAACTAACAAAACATTAAGTGGTTTCCTAGGAAACGTAAATTATTCTTTGGAAAATTATTTTATTTAGTTTTAGTCACATTGTACTATTTATGTCATATTAAAAGCCTTCTACTAAATCTCAGCAAACTAATAGTAACACACTATAGTTAATACAAATCAAAAGATATCGAAACTAACAAAACATTAAGTGGTTTCCTAGGAAACGTAAATTATTTTTTGGAAAATTATTTTATTCAGTTTTAGTCACATTGTACTATTTATATATAATAAACGCCTTCTACTAAATCTCAGCAAACTAATAGTAACACACTATAGTTAATACAAATCAAAAGATATCGAAACTAACAAAACATTAAGTGGTTTCCTAGGAAACGTAAATTATTCTTTGGAAAATTATTTTATTCAGTTTTAGTCACATTGTACTATTTATGTCATATTAAAAGCCTTCTACTAAATCTCAGCAAACTAATAGTAACACACTATAGTACCAACACAATTCAAAAGATATCGAAACTAACAAAACATTAAGTGGTTTCCTAGGAAACGTAAATTATTTTTGGAAAATTATTATTTTATTTTTAGTCACATTGTACTATTTATGTCATATTAAACGCTTCTTACTAAATCTCAGCAAACTAATAGTAACACACTATAGTTAATACAAATCAAAAGATATCGAAACTAACAAAACATTAAGTGGTTTCCTAGGAAACGTAAATTATTCTTTGGAAAATTATTTTATTCAGTTTTAGTCACATTGTACTATTTATGTCATATTAAACGCCTTCTACTAAATCTCAGCAAACTAATAGTAACACACTATAGTTAATACAAATCAAAAGATATCGAAACTAACAAAACATTAAGTGGTTTCCTAGGAAACGTAAATTATTCTTTGGAAAATTATTTTATTCAGTTTTAGTCACATTGTACTATTTATGATATATTAAACGCCTTCTACTAAATCTCAGCAAACTAATAGTAACACACTATAGTTAATACAAATCAAAAGATATCGAAACTAACAAAACATTAAGTGGTTTCCTAGGAAACGTAAATTATTCTTTGGAAAATTATTTTATTCAGTTTTAGTCACATTGTACTATTTATGTATATATTAAACGCCTTCTACTAAATCTCAGCAAACTAATAGTAACACACTATAGTACCAACACAATTCAAAAGATATCGAAACTAACAAAACATTAAGTGGTTTCCTAGGAAACGTAAATTATTTTTTGGAAAATTATTTTATTCAGTTTTAGTCACATTGTACTATTTATTATATATTAAACGCCTTCTACTAAATCTCAGCTAACTAATAGTAACACACTATAGTTAATACAAATCAAAAGATATCGAAACTAACAAAACATTAAGTGGTTTCCTAGGAAACGTAAATTATTCTTTGGAAAATTATTTTATTCAGTTTTAGTCACATTGTACTATTTATGATATATTAAACGCCTTCTACTAAATCTCAGCAAACTAATAGTAACACACTATAGTTAATACAAATCAAAAGATATCGAAACTAACAAAACATTAAGTGGTTTCCTAGGAAACGTAAATTATTTCTTTGGAAAATTATTTTATTCAGTTTTAGTCACATTGTACTATTTATGTCATATTAAAAGCCTTCTACTAAATCTCAGCAAACTAATAGTAACACACTATAGTACCAACACAATTCAAAAGATATCGAAACTAACAAAACATTAAGTGGTTTCCTAGGAAACGTAAATTATTCTTTGGAAAATTATTTTATTCAGTTTTAGTCACATTGTACTATTTATTATATATTAAACGCCTTCTACTAAATCTCAGCAAACTAATAGTAACACACTATAGTTAATACAAATCAAAAGATATCGAAACTAACAAAACATTAAGTGGTTTCCTAGGAAACGTAAATTATTCTTTGGAAAATTATTTTATTCAGTTTTAAGTCACATTGTACTATTTATGATATATTAAACGCCTTCTACTAAATCTCAGCTAACTAATAGTAACACACTATAGTTAATACAAATCAAAAGATATCGAAACTAACAAAACATTAAGTGGTTTCCTAGGAAACGTAAATTATTCTTTGGAAAATTATTTTATTCAGTTTTAGTCACATTGTACTATTTATGTCATATTAAACGCCTTCTACTAAATCTCAGCAAACTAATAGTAACACACTATAGTACCAACACAATTCAAAAGATATCGAAACTAACAAAACATTAAGTGGTTTCCTAGGAAACGTAAATTATTTTTTGGAAAATTATTTTATTCAGTTTTAGTCACATTGTACTATTTATGATATATAAACGCCTTCTACTAAATCTCAGCAAACTAATAGTAACACACTATAGTTAATACAAATCAAAAGATATCGAAACTAACAAAACATTAAGTGGTTTCCTAGGAAACGTAAATTATTCTTTGGAAAATTATTTTATTCAGTTTTAGTCACATTGTACTATTTATGTCATATTAAAAGCCTTCTACTAAATCTCAGCAAACTAATAGTAACACACTATAGTTAATACAAATCAAAAGATATCGAAACTAACAAAACATTAAGTGGTTTCCTAGGAAACGTAAATTATTCTTTGGAAAATTATTTTATTCAGTTTTAGTCACATTGTACTATTTATGTCATATTAAACGCCTTCTACTAAATCTCAGCAAACTAATAGTAACACACTATAGTTAATACAAATCAAAAGATATCGAAACTAACAAAACATTAAGTGGTTTCCTAGGAAACGTAAATTATTCTTTGGAAAATTATTTTATTCAGTTTTAGTCACATTGTACTATTTATGTCATATATTAAACGCCTTCTACTAAATCTCAGCAAACTAATAGTAACACACTATAGTTAATACAAATCAAAAGATATCGAAACTAACAAAACATTAAGTGGTTTCCTAGGAAACGTAAATTATTTTTTGGAAAATTATTTTATTCAGTTTTAGTCACATTGTACTATTTATGTCATATTAAAAGCCTTCTACTAAATCTCAGCAAACTAATAGTAACACACTATAGTTAATACAAATCAAAAGATATCGAAACTAACAAAACATTAAGTGGTTTCCTAGGAAACGTAAATTATTCTTTGGAAAATTATTTTATTCAGTTTTAGTCACATTGTACTATTTATTATATATTAAACGCCTTCTACTAAATCTCAGCAAACTAATAGTAACACACTATAGTTAATACAAATCAAAAGATATCGAAACTAACAAAACATTAAGTGGTTTCCTAGGAAACGTAAATTATTCTTTGGAAAATTATTTTAATTAGTTTTAGTCACATTGTACTATTTATGATATATTAAACGCCTTCTACTAAATCTCAGCAAACTAATAGTAACACACTATAGTTAATACAAATCAAAAGATATCGAAACTAACAAAACATTAAGTGGTTTCCTAGGAAACGTAAATTATTCTTTGGAAAATTATTTTATTTAGTTTTAGTCACATTGTACTATTTATGATATATTAAACGCCTTCTACTAAATCTCAGCAAACTAATAGTAACACACTATAGTTAATACAAATCAAAAGATATCGAAACTAACAAAACATTAAGTGGTTTCCTAGGAAACGTAAATTATTCTTTGGAAAATTATTTTATTCAGTTTTAGTCACATTGTACTATTTATTATATATTAAACGCCTTCTACTAAATCTCAGCAAACTAATAGTAACACACTATAGTTAATACAAATCAAAAGATATCGAAACTAACAAAACATTAAGTGGTTTCCTAGGAAACGTAAATTATTCTTTGGAAAATTATTTTATTCAGTTTTAGTCACATTGTACTATTTATTATATATTAAACGCCTTCTACTAAATCTCAGCAAACTAATAGTAACACACTATAGTACCAACACAATTCAAAAGATATCGAAACTAACAAAACATTAAGTGGTTTCCTAGGAAACGTAAATTATTCTTTGGAAAATTATTTTATTCAGTTTTAGTCACATTGTACTATTTATTATATATTAAACGCCTTCTACTAAATCTCAGCAAACTAATAGTAACACACTATAGTTAATACAAATCAAAAGATATCGAAACTAACAAAACATTAAGTGGTTTCCTAGGAAACGTAAATTATTCTTTGGAAAATTATTTTATTCAGTTTTAGTCACATTGTACTATTTATTATATATTAAAAGCCTTCTACTAAATCTCAGCAAACTAATAGTAACACACTATAGTTAATACAAATCAAAAGATATCGAAACTAACAAAACATTAAGTGGTTTCCTAGGAAACGTAAATTATTCTTTGGAAAATTATTTTATTCAGTTTTAGTCACATTGTACTATTTATGTCATATTAAAAGCCTTCTACTAAATCTCAGCAAACTAATAGTAACACACTATAGTTAATACAAATCAAAAGATATCGAAACTAACAAAACATTAAGTGGTTTCCTAGGAAACGTAAATTATTTTTGGGAAAATTATTTTATTTAGTTTTAGTCACATTGTACTATTTATGTCATATTAAAAGCCTTCTACTAAATCTCAGCAAACTAATAGTAACACACTATAGTTAATACAAATCAAAAGATATCGAAACTAACAAAAACATTAAGTGGTTTCCTAGGAAACGTAAATTATTCTTTGGAAAATTATTTTATTCAGTTTTAGTCACATTGTACTATTTATGTCATATTAAACGCCTTCTACTAAATCTCAGCAAACTAATAGTAACACACTATAGTACCAAACACAATTCAAAAGATATCGAAACTAACAAAACATTAAGTGGTTTCCTAGGAAACGTAAATTATTTTTTGGAAAATTATTTTATTCAGTTTTAGTCACATTGTACTATTTATGTCATATTAAAAACGCCTTCTACTAAATCTCAGCAAACTAATAGTAACACACTATAGTTAATACAAATCAAAAGATATCGAAACTAACAAAACATTAAGTGGTTTTCTAGGAAACGTAAATTATTCTTTGGAAAATTATTTTATTCAGTTTTTTTAGTCCACATTGTACTATTTATTATATATTAACGCTTCAATTAACCCGTCATAGTTCGCATGTTGGTCATTTTGACTGACGCCCTCGATTGTCATTCACTAAACATGAGTTTGTAGTCTGAGCGGTTTATTCCCCCCCGCCATGACTTTGTTGTGGTGGGGATATACACAATGCAGGGGGTGGGGTTGGCACAGGCAAAAGCAGTAGAGTCGGAGCGACCTTTGTGAGTGGGGCAAACAGTGCGTCTGTCGTTTTGACCGAGTGCGACTTTACGGTGGTTTGTGACAGTAATCTTGACATTGTTTCGGTCCTTTTGACTGGTGCGACTAACGGTGTGACTGTGAATCTTGACATTGTTCGGTCCTTGATGAGTGCGACTAACGGTGTGGTGGTTTGTTTATATTAAATTTTGTTATTTCTTTTATAAATTTTAACTTAGTTACCTATCCACAATGGGAGCTAAAACGAGAAGAAAAGAATCGCAGCTCTCCTACTTAGTGGTTGAGCGGGAAGAAAGGACAAAGAATGATTGAACTTCAGCAAAATTTGTTCTATAGTCGGAGACAACTAATGTCAAGATGTCCAGGATGATGTGATTATAAGACAATGATGACGGAGGCAGTTGACGTTTGTACATGAACGTGAACATGATACCCGATTCGGAGGAATCAGTCAGTTCTTTTTCTGAGACAAACCCAGAACTGCCATATCCCCACTTCCACCCGGGAAAACCCCAAAAGGTACTTGAGGAGCATCCAGGTTACCGGAAAAGGTTTTTTGTATTTGAAACCACGGGTTCATTGCGGAAGGAGCAGGGGTCCTTGGGGAAAGGAGCCCCCGGTCCACCCCGGGGAGGGACGAGTCTCTCTGCGGAAGGAGCAGGGGCCTTGCGGAACGAGAAACCCGGCCATCTCCATGGGGCAGCGGGTCTCTCTGCGGAATAGCAGGGGGCCCATCTGGGAAGGAGCACCCGGGGCCTCTCCGGAGGGCACGGGTCCTCTGCGGAAGTGCGCGGGTCCCGGGGAAAACGGCAGGGCCTCCCGGGGGAGGATCACGGGTCCCCTTGCTGAAGGAGCAGGGGGGGGGAAAAATCACAATAGGCACTACGGGGGGCGTCAGCAAAACAAAGATGGGGGGGGGCCACAGCGGGGGGGTGTCCAGTTTCGAGGCCAAGAAAAAACAACTCCAGAATACCAAACTGACGGAAAGAAAATTTGGGTAAGGATTCAATTACTATATGGGGTAAAAGATTTAAAATAAAACACCCAAGGCAACTCGACTCAAAAATTATTTTAAGGCCCCGGGGGCCCCAAAGGGACGCTCGCAAAATTAGGTCACCTTCCCCGATCCCTTTGCTTTTTTTCCAGATCAAGAATTGAAAAAATATATTAAAAATAATAAATGGGTTCAGCAGCCCAAAAAACTAGGCGAACGTGAGCCTTACCAAAACTCTTCCGAATTAAAAATTTTTGTTAGGTTTGTCTTTAGGGTGTTAGAATCATACATAAAAAAAAGGGGGTTTAGGGTACGGGGGATGGCATTGACAATTTCGTAGCGTAAAAAAACCAAAGGGGTTTTTGATTTTTCTCAGGCTTCTTTTTGACAATCCGACGACAGAAGAAAGATTGGCGGCGAAACCTCAAAAAAAGGCCATTGTTGTCCTTGTCAAAAGATTCAAAATGCTTCACACCGTGGGTATTTAATCTTATGAAATTTGGTTATTTAGGGGGGGTTTTACTTCAAGCTATATGCCAAAAAAACCCCCCAAATATGGCTAAAAAATTTTGCAATGCGTCCAAACATTTTAACAGAAAAATTTAAGTTTACCCACAGACACCCCGCCGGGGTCCATATAGACAAAGTAATAAAGAATGGTGTATAAAAGGGGTGATTGCCATTGGGGGAATGGTAGAAAAAAAACCCGGTAATTGGGGTTTTTATGTTTCCAAATGGTGCCGTTTAGAGATATCCATGGTTGACAGTATTGGAAAATTCGTAAAGTAAACCCCAATTCATATGTTCAATATTTTACAAATCGACCATACGAATAGTATATTTTTCTTTCAGACCAAACTGCACGTTGTGTCTTACTACCAAAAAAAAAGACGTCACGTTACTGTCCACAATCTGCATTGACGCCCTTATCCCGGGCAGGGCGAATCAAAAACCTGAAATTTTTAATTTTTTAAAAATTTACCAAAGGGGGGGGTTTTCGTAAAAAAAACAATTTAAAAACACTAAACGTTCCCCGAACCCCCAGACTGGCCACTTACAGTTTTTTTCTCAATTTTTAAAATAAGTGGCATAAATCCTAAATTGGGGTTTTAAGGCTGTTACCAAAGAAAACGTCAGTGAAGAAAATTTTTTACAAAACTAGTTGGGTCTCTGTGCAGAAAAAATAGGAAAGAGGGTTTAGATTTTTCAAGCCACAGAATATCAAAACCAAGTAAAGAATTTTTGAAACCGAGGGGGATTCTTCCGCAAAGCTGTGCAGCGGAGGGCAGGCCGTGGGGGGGGGTTGGCCGTTTTACATGTGTGACACAAAAAAAACCGAAGCCCCAAAACCGATTGTAAAAGGGGAACTTTTTTTTGTAAGAACACACCAAACCCTTTTTGCGCAGTGTGCTGGCCGGGGCAAAAAGTGACAGTGCAACCGCTTCAAACAAGTTTTTTTGATAAACTATTTCTTTATAAAAAATTGTTGTTTTTTTTTTCTAATAAAATGCTGAATTAAATTTATTTCCTAAATTTCTCCATATAGAGAATTTTTAATTTTTTAATTTTTTTCTTATTTACAATAAGTATTTTTTAAATTTTGAAAAAAATAAAAATTTAATTTACTTAAAACCTGTTTTTTACAGCTAATAATATTTTTTAAAAATTAAAACCTTAAAAATGTAAAAATTAAAGTTTTTACTTGAAAAATTCTTCTTGTCTTTAATTTTCCATTTTAAAATTTCGGGCAAAAAAAACCCAGTGGGATGCGGCGTTAACAAGCCAAATGCCTGTGAAAAGGGTTTTTAAAACCCGCAAACTATATTAACACACTATATTAACCATACAATTTAAAAGATATCGAAACTAAAAAAACATTAAGTGGTTTCCTAGGAAACGTAAATTATTCTTTGCAAAATTATTTTATTCAGTTTTAGTCACATTGTACTATTTTATAATATTATAAAGCCTTCTAAAATCTCAGCTAACTAATAGTAACATACTATAGGTAATACAAATCAAAAGATATCAAAACTTAACAAAACATTAAGTGGTTTACTTAGGAAACGAAAATTATTTTTTGGGAAAATTGTTTTTACTCAGCTTTAGTCACATTGGTACTATTTATAATATATATAAAACGGCTTCTACTAAAATCTCATATAACTAATAGTAACACACAATAGTTAATACAAATCAACAGATATTAAACTAGAAAAACTTTAAAGTGGTTTCTTAGGAAACGTAAATTATTCTTTGGAAAATTATTTTTATTCAGTTTTAGTTACATTGTACAATTAAATATGTCATATAAATCGCCTTTCTACTAAATCTCAGCAAATCTATGAGTAACACACGATAGTTAATACAAATCAAAAGATATCGAAACTAACAAAACATTAAGTGGTCTTCTAGGAAACGTAAATTATGATCGTTGGAAAATTATTATTTAATTATTAGTTTTAGTCACATTGTACTATTTATGTATATATTAATACGCCCTTCTACTAAATCTCAGCAAACTAATAGTAACACACTATAAGTTAATCACAAATCAAAAGAATCTATCAAAACTATAATCAAAACATTAAGTGGTTTCCTTGAGAAACGTACAATTATTCTTTGGAAAATTATTTATATTCTAGTTTTATTAAGGTCACATTAGGCGTACCTATTTATGGATATTAAAACGCCTTCTACTAAAATCTCTGCAAACTAATAGTAAAACACTATATAGTTACCATCACAATTCAAAAGATATCGAAACTAACAAGAACATTAAGTGGTGCGCTTCCTAGAAAAAACTGTAAATTATTCTTTCGGAAAATTAGTATTTATTCAGTTTTAGTCACATTGTACTATTTATGTCATATTAAACGCCTTCTAACTAAACCGTCTCAGCAAACTAATAGCTAACAACCTATTAGTACCAACAACACATCAAAAGATATCGAAAACTAAACAAAACATTAAGTGGTTTCCTAGGAAACGTAAATTATTCATTTGGAAAAATTAAATAGGGGTTTATGCGGTTCTGTAGATCCGCACATTGTACAATTTATGTCATATCAGGCAGACGCCTTCTACTAAATCTCAGCAAACTATTGAGAAACAACTATGAGTGTTATATCAAAATTCAAAGTAGTGCGTATCGTTAAACTAACAAAAACATTAAGTGGTTTTCTACGAAACGTAAATTATACGGGTTTGATGGCGAGGGGGAAAATTATGTGTTTTTCAGTTGTGTAGTCACATTGAGGTACTATTTATGGATAGAGGATATAAGCAAGTCGAATTCTACTAAATCTCAGCACACTAATAGTAACATACTATAGTGTTGTTGTAATACAAATCAGTAAAGATATCGAAAACTAACAAAACATTGAGTGGTTCCCTAGGAAACGTAAATTATTCTTTGGAAAATTATTTTATTCAGTTTTAGTCACACTTTGTACGAGAATATATATGTCATTATTTAAAACGCCTTCTACTAAATCCTCACGTCAAACTAAATAGTAACACACTATAGTTAATACAAAATCAAAATAGATATCGAATAACTAACAAAACATAAAGTGTTTTCCTAGGAAACGAAAATTATTCTTTTGAAAATTATTTTATTTCAGTTTTATGTCCTTACATTGAACTATTTATTTACTATTATAAACGTCCTTCTATAACTAAATCTCAGCAAACTAATAGTAACACACTATAGTTAATACAAATCAAAAGATATCGAAACTAACAAAACATTAAGTGGTTTCCTAGGAAACGTAAATTATTTTTGGAAAATTATTTTATTCAGTTTTAGTCACATTGTACTATTTATGATCATATTAAACGCCTTCTACTAAATCTCAGCAAACTAATAGTAACACACTATAGTTAATACAAATCAAAAGATATCGAAACTAACAAAACATTAAGTGGTTTCCTAGGAAACGTAAATTATTCTTTGGAAAATTATTTTATTTAAGTTTTAGTGTCACATTGTACTATTTATGTCATATTAAAACGCCTTCTACTAAATCTCAGCAAACTAATAGTAACACACTATAGTTAATACAAATCAAAAGATATCGAAACTAACAAAACATTAAGTGGTTTCCTAGGAAACGTAAATTATTCTTTGGAAAATTATTTTATTCAGTTTAGTCACATTGTACTATTTATGTCATATTAAACGCCTTCTACTAAATCTCAGCAAACTAATAGTAACACACTATAGTACCAATACAAATCAAAAGATATCGAAACTAACAAAACATTAATGGTTTTCCTAGGAAACGTAAATTATTCTTTGGAAAATTATTTTATTTCAGTTTTAGTCACATTGTACTATTTATGTATATTAAACGCCTTCTACTAAATCTCAGCAAACTAATAGTAACACACTATAGTTAATACAAATCAAAAGATATCGAAACTAACAAAACATTAAGTGGTTTCCTAGGAAACCGTAAATTATTCTTTGGAAAATTATTTTATTCAGTTTTAGTCACATTGTACTTATTTATTATATATTAAACGCCTTCTACTAAATCTCAGCAACTAATAGTAACTACACTATAAGTTTAATACAAATCAAAAAGATATCGAAACTAACAAAACATTAAGTGGTTTCCTAGGAAACGTAAATTATTCTTTGGAAAATTATTTTATTCAGTTATTAGTCACATTGTACTATTTATGTCATATTAAACGCCTTCTACTAAATCTCAGCAAACTAATAGTAACACACTATATTACATACAAATCAAAAGATATCGAAACTAACAAAACATTAAGTGGTTTCCTAGGAAACGTAAATTATTCTTTCTGAAAATTATTTTATTTATTTTATTTTAGTCACATTGTACTATTTATGTCATATTAAAAGGCCTTCTACTAAATCTCAGCAAACTAATAGTAACACACTATAGTTAAATACAAATCAAAAGATATCGAAAACTAACAAAACATTAAGTGGTTTCCCTAGGAAACGTAAATTATTTTTGGAAAATTATTTTATTCAGTTTTTAGTCACATTGTACTATTTATATATATTAAACGCCTTCTACTAAATCTCAGCTAAATTAATAGTAACACACTATAGTAGTTTAATACAAATCAAAAGATATCGAAACTAACAAAACATTAAGTGGTTTCCTAGGAAAACGTAAATTATTCTTTGGAAAATTATTTTATTCAATTTTAGTCACATTGTACTATTTTATGTATATATTAAACGCCTTCTACTAAATCTCAGACAAACTAATAGTAACACACTATAGTTATACAAATCAAAAGATATCGAAACTAACAAAACATTAAGTGGTTTCCTAGGAAACGTAAATTATTCTTTGGAAAATTAATTTTATTCAGTTTTAAGTCCACATTGTACTATTTATGTATATTAAACGCCTTCTACTAAATCTCAGCAATACTAATAGTAACACACACTATTAGTTAATACAAATTCAAAAGATATCGAAACTAACAAAGACATTAAATGTGGTTTCCTAGGAAACGTAAATTATTTCTTGGAAAATTATTTTATTCAGTTTTAGTCACATTGTACTATTTATGATATATTAAACGCCTTCTACTAAATCTTCAGCAAACTAATAGTAACAACACTATAGTTAATACAAATCAAAAGATATCGAAACTAACAAAACATTAAGTGGTTTCCTAGGAAACGTAAATTATTCTTTGGAAAATTATTTTATTCAGTTTTAGTCACATTGTACTATTTATGTATATTAAAACGCCTTCTACTAAATCTCAGCAAACTAATAGTAACACACTATAGTTAATACAAATCAAAAGATATCGAAACTAACAAAACATTAAGTGGTTTCCTAGGAAACGTAAATTATTTCTTTGGAAAATTATTTTATTCAGTTTTAGTCACATTGTACTATTTATGTATATTAAACGCCTTCTACTAAATCTCAGCAAAACTAATAGTAACACACTATAGTTAATACAAATCAAAAGATATCGAAACTAACAAAACATTAAGTGGTTTCCTAGGAAACGTAAAATTATTCTTTGGAAAATTATTTTATTTAGTTTTAAGAGCTCACATTGTACTATTTAATGATAAATAATAAACGCCTTCTACTAAATCTCAGCAAATAATAGTAACACACTATAGTTAATACAAATCAAAAGATATCGAAACTAACAAAACATTAAGTGGTTTCCTAGGAAAAACGTAAATTATTCTTTGGAAAATTATTTATTCAAAATTATTAGTCACATTGTACTATTTATGTATATTAAACGCCTTTTACTAAATCTCAGCAAACTAATAGTAACACACTATAGTTAATACAAATCAAAAGATATCGAAACTAACAAAACATTAAGTGGTTTCCTAGGAAACGTAAATTATTCTTTGGAAAATTATTTTATTCAGTTTTAGTCACATTGTACTATTTATGTAATATAAAACCCTTCTACTAAATCTCAGCAAACTAATAGTAACATACTATAGTTAATACAAATCAAAAGAATATCAAACGAAAATAACAAAACATTAAGTGGTTTCCTAGGAAACGTAAATTATTCTTTGGAAAATTATTTTATTCCAGTTTTAGTCCACATTGTACTATTTATGTCATATTAAACGCCTTCTACTAAATCTCCAGCAAACTAATAGTAACACACTATAGTACCAATACAAATCAAAAGATATCGAAACTAACAAAACATTAAGTGGTTTCCTAGGAAACGTAAATTATTCTTTGGAAAATTATTTTATTCAGTTTTAGTCACATTGTACTATTTATGTCATATTAAACGCCTTCTACTAAATCATCAGCTAACTAATAGTAACATACTATTGTTAATACAAATCAAAAGATATCGAAACTAACAAAAACATTAAGTGGTTTCCTAGGAAACGTAAATTATTCTTTGGAAAATTATTTTATTCAGTTTTAGTCACATTGTACTATTTATGTATATTAAAACGCCTTCTACTAAATCTCAGCAAACTAATAGTAACACACAATAGTTTAATACAAATCAAAAGATATCGAAACTAACAAAACATTAAGTGGTTTCCTAGGAAACGTAAATTATTCTTTGGAAAATTATTTTATTCAGTTTTAGTCACATTGTACTATTTATGTCATATTAAACGCCTTCTACTAAATCTCAGCAAACTAATAGTAACACACTATAGTTAATACAAATCAAAAGATATCGAAAACTAACAAAACATTAAGTGGTTTCCTAGGAAACGTAAATTATTCTTTGGAAAAATTATTTTATTCAGTTTTAGTCACATTGTACTCTATTTATTAATAATTAAACGCCCTTCTACTAAATCTCAGCAACCTAATAGTTAACACACTATAGTTAATACAAATCAAAAGATATCGAAACTAACAAAACATTAAGTTGGTTTCCTAGGAAACGTAAATTATTCTTTGGAAAAATTATTTTATTCAGTTTTAGTCACATTGTACTATTTATGATATATTAAACGCCTTCTACTAAATCTCAGCAAACTAATAGTAACACACTATAGTTAATACAAATCAAAAGATATCGAAACTAACAAAACATTAAGTGGTTTCCTAGGAAACGTAAATTATTCTTTGGAAAATTATTTTATTCAGTTTTAGTCACATTGTACTATTTATTGTATATTAAACGCCTTCCTACTAAATCTCAGCAAACTAATAGTAACACAACTATAGTTAATACAAATCAAAAAGATATCGAAACTAACAAAAACATTAAGTGGTTTCCTAGGAAACGTAAATTATTCTTTGGAAAATTATTTTATTCAGTTTTTTTTTAGTCACATTGTACTATTATTAATATATTAAACGCCTTCTCTACTAAATCTCAGCAAACTAATAGTAACACACTATAGTTAATACAAATCAAAAGATATCGAAACTAACAAAACATTAAGTGGTTTCCTAGGAAACGTAAATTTATTCTTTGGAAAATTATTTTATTCAGTTTTAGTCACATTGTACTATTTATGTATATTAAACGCCTTCTACTAAATCTCAGCAAACTAATAGTAACACACTATAGTTAATACAAATCAAAAGATATCGAAACTAACAAAACATTAAGTGGTTTCCTAGGAAACGTAAATTATTCTTTGGAAAATTATTTTATTCAGTTTTAGTCACATTGTACTATTTATGTCATATTAAACGCCTTCTACTAAATCTCAGCAAACTAATAGTAACACACTATAGTTAATACAAATCAAAAGATATCGAAACTAACAAAACATTAAGTGGTTTCCTAGGAAACGTAAATTATTCTTTGGAAAATTATTTTATTCAGTTTTAGTCACATTGTACTATTTATGTCATATTAAAAGCCTTCTACTAAATCTCAGCAAACTAATAGTAACACACTATAGTTAATACAAATCAAAAGATATCGAAACTAACAAAACATTAAGTGGTTTCCTAGGAAACGTAAATTATTCTTTGGAAAATTATTTTATTCAGTTTAGCCACATTGTACTATTTATGATATATTAAACGCCTTCTACTAAATCTCAGCAAACTAATAGTAACACACTATAGTTAATACAAATCAAAAGATATCGAAACTAACAAAACATTGAAGGGTCGGTTTCCTAGGAAAACGTAAATTATTCTTTGGAAAATTATTTTATTCAGTTTAAGTTACATTGTACTATGTATAACACTGATTACATTAAACGCCTTCTACTAAATTCTCAGCAAACTAATAGGTAACACACTAATAGTACCAAATACAAATCAAAAGATATCGAAACATAACAAAACACATTAGGTGGTTTTCCTAGGAAACGTAAATTAGATTCCTTTGGAAAATTATTTTTATTCAGTTTTAGTCACATTGTACTATTTTATTATATATTAAACGCCTTCTACTAACATCTCAGCAATCTAATAGTAACACACTATAGTGTAATACAAATCAAATATATTATCGATAACTTTAACAAAACATTAAGGTTGTTTCCCTCCTAGGAAACATAAATTATTCCTTATGGAAAAATTAGTTTATTCAGTTTTACTCCACATTGTACTAATATATGATATATTAAACGCCTTCTACTAAATCCTCAGCTACCTAATAGTAACACATACTATAGTTAATACAAATCACAAATAGATAATCGAAAAATAATATACATGAGAACATTATGTGGTTTCTGTTAGGAAAACGTAAATTATACTTTGGAAAATGAATTAATTCAGTTTTAGTCACATTGTACTATTTAATATATATTAACGCCTCCAACAAAATCTCAGTAAAATAATAGGGACACACTATATGTACCAACACAAATCAAAAGATATCGAAACTAACAAAACATTAAGTGGTTTTCCTAGGAAACGTAATATTATTAATTTTGAAAAAATTTATTTTATATTCATGTTTTAGTCACATTGTACTATTTTATGTCATATTAAAAGCCTTCTACTAAAATCTCAGCAAACTAATAGTAAACACACTATAGTTAATACAAATCAAAAGGATATCGAAAACTCAACCAAAACATTAAGTGGTTTCCTAGGAAACGTAGATTATTCTTTTGAAAATTAATTTTATTCAGTTTTAAGCCACATTGTACTATATTATGGATATATTAAACGCCTTCTACTAAATCCCTCAGCATAACTAATAGTAACACCTACTATAGGTTAATACAAATCAAAAGATATTCCGGAAACTAACAAAACATTAAGTGGGTTTTCCTAGGAAACGTAAATTATTCTTTGGAAAATTAATTTTAATCAGTTTTACTCACATTGTACTATTTAATGATATATTAAACGCCCTTCTACTAAATCTCAGCAAACTAAAATAGTAACCTACTATAGTTAATACACAATCAAAAAGAATATCGAAAACTAACAAAACATTAAGTGGTTTTCCTAGGAAACGTAAATTATTCTTTGGAAAATTATTTTATTCAGTTTTAATCACATTGTACTATTTATGTATATTATAAACGCCCCTCTAACTAAATCTCAAGCAAACTAATAGTAACACACAATAGTTAATACAAATCAAAAGATATCGAAACTAACAAAACATTAAGTTGGTTTCCTAGGAAACGATAAATTATTCTTTGGAAAATTATTTTATTATGTTTTTAGTCACATTGTACTATTTATGTATATATAAACGCCTTCTTACTAAATCTCAGCTAAATAATAGTAACACACTTATAGTACCAATACAAATCAAAAGATATCGAAACTAACAAAACATTAAGTGGTTTCCTAGGAAACGTAAATTATTCTTTGGAAAATTATTTTATGTCAGTTTTAAGTCACATTGTACATTTAGTAGAATACATTACAACGCCTTCTACTAAATCTCGAGCAAAACTAATAGATAACACACTATAGGTTTTAATACAAATCAAAAGATATCGAAACTAACTAAAACATTAAGTGGTTTAATAGGAAACGTAAAATTAATTCTTTGGAAAATTATTTTATTCAGTTTTATTCACATTGTACTATTTTATGGTCATATTAAACGCCTTCTACTAAATCTCAGCAAACTAATAAGTAACCTACTACTATAGTTAATACAAATCAAAAGGATATCGAAACTAACAAAAGCATTAAAGTGGTTTCCTAGGAAACGGTAAATTATTCTTTGGAAAAATTTTATTTTATGTCAGTTTTAGTCACATTGTACTATTTAATGTCATATTAACAACGCCTTCTACTACAATCTCAGCTAACTAATAGTAATACACTAATAGTTAATACGATACAAATCAAAAGATATCGAAACAAACAAAACATTAAGTGGTTTACCTAGGAAACGTAAATTATTCTTTGGAAAATTATTTTATTTAGTTTTAGTCTCATTGTACTATTTATGTATATATTAAACGCCTTTCTACTAAAAATCAGCAAACTAATAGTACACACACTGATAGTTAATACAAATCAAAAGATATTAAAACTAACAAAGACATTATGTGGATTCCTAGGAAACGGCAATATTATAATTTGGAATATATATTTTATTAATGTTTAGGTCACGTTGTACTAATATGTATATAGAAACGCCCTCTACTAAATCTCAGCACACTAATAGTAACACACTATAGTTAATACAAATCAAAAGATATCGAAACTAACAAAACATTAAGTGGTTTCCTAGGAAACGTAAATTATTTCTTTGGAAAATTATTTTATTTAGTTTTAGTCACATTGTACTATTTATGTCATATTAAAAGCCTTCTACTGAAATCACAGATACCTAATCGTAACACACTAATAGTTAATACAATAAAAAAGATATCGGAAACTAACAAAACATGAAGTGTTTTCCTAGGAAACGTAAATTATTCTTTGGAAAATTATTATTATTCAGTTATACCACATTGTTAACGTTTATGATATAAGAAACGCCTTCTACTAAATCTCAACTACCTAATATTAACCTACTATTGTTAATACAAATCAAAAGATATCGAAACTAACAAAATAATTAAGTGGTGTTTTCTAGGAAAACGTAGATTATTCTTTGGAAAATTATTTTATTCTGTTTAAAGGCACATTGTATAAAATATGATACATTATAAAGTCTTTCTACTAAATCTCAGCTACCTAATAGTAACACAGTATAAGTTAAAACCAATCATAAGATATCGACAACTAACAAAACATTAGGTTGGTTTCCTAGGAAACGTAAATTATTCTTTGGAAATATTATTTTATTCAGTTTTAGTCACATAGTACTATTTATGTCATATTAAAACTCCTTCTACTTAATCTCAAGCAATCTAATAGGTAAACACACTATAGTGAAATACATAAATCAAAATATATATCGAAACCTAACAAAACATTAAGGTGGTTTCCGGAGGAAATGTGAAATTATTCTTTGGAAAATTATTTTTATTCAGTTTTACTCACATTGTACTATTTAATGTCATATATAATCGCCTTTCTACTAAATCCCAGCTAACCTAATAAAACACACTATAGTTAATACAAATCAAAAGATATTAAAACTAACAAAACATTATGAGGTTTTCTTAGGAAACGTATATTATTATTTGGAAAATTAATTCATATTATGTTTTTAGTCACGTTTTACTATTTATGTCATATTAAACGCCCTCTACTAGAAATCTCAGCAAACTAATAGTAACATACTATAGTTAATACACATCAAAAGATATCGAAACTAACAAAACATTAAGTGGTTTCCTAGGAAACGTAAATTATGTCTTTTGGAAAATTATTTTATTCAGTTTTAGTCACATTGTACTATTTATGTCATATTAAAACGCCTTCTACTAAATCTCAGCTAACTAATAGTAACACACTATAGTTAATACAAATCAAAAGATATCGAAACTAACAAAACATTAAGTGGTTTCCTAGGAAACGTAAATTATTCTTTGGAAAATTATTTTATTCAGTTTTAGTCACATTGTACTATTTATTATATATTAAACGCCTTCTACTAAATCTCAGCAAACTAATAGTAACACACTATAGTTAATACAAATCAAAAGATATCGAAACTAACAAAACATTAAGTGGTTTCCTAGGAAACGTAAATTATTCTTTGGAAAATTATTTTATTCAGTTTTAGTCACATTGTACTATTTATGATATATTAAACGCCTTCTACTAAATCTCAGCAAACTAATAGTAACACACTATAGTTAATACAAATCAAAAGATATCGAAACTAACAAAACATTAAGTGGTTTCCTAGGAAACGTAAATTATTCTTTGGAAAATTATTTTATTCAGTTTTAGTCACATTGTACTATTTATGTCATATTAAAACGCCTTCTACTAAATCTCAGCAAACTAATAGTAACACACTATAGTTAATACAAATCAAAAGATATCGAAACTAACAAAACATTAAGTGGTTTCCTAGGAAACGTAAATTATTCTTTGGAAAATTATTTTATTCAGTTTTAGTCACATTGTACTATTTATTATATATTAAAGCCTTCTACTAAATCTCAGCAAACTAATAGTAACACACTATAGTTAATACAAATCAAAAGATATCGAAACTAACAAAACATTAAGTGGTTTCCTAGGAAACGTAAATTATTCTTTGGAAAATTATTTTATTCAGTTTTAGTCACATTGTACTATTTATGTCATATTAAAAGCCTTCTACTAAATCTCAGCAAACTAATAGTAACACACTATAGTTAATACAAATCAAAAGATATCGAAACTAACAAAACATTAAGTGGTTTCCTAGGAAACGTAAATTATTCTTTGGAAAATTATTTTATTCAGTTTTAGTCACATTGTACTATTTATGTATATATTAAACGCCTTCTACTAAATCTCAGCAAACTAATAGTAACACACTATAGTTAATACAAATCAAAAGATATCGAAAACTAACAAAACATTAAGTGGTTTCCTAGGAAACGTAAATTATTCTTTGGAAAATTATTTTATTCAGTTTTAGTCACATTGTACTATTTATTATATACAGGGTGTATATTTATGTCCTGGAACACCACTCCAAATATATCCTTTAATAATTTAAATAGTAAATTTGAAACCTCTTACAATCGTGATAGAGATTGGGCATCTACTTTTTGGAACAATGTTTTGTTATGTCACAGCCCAACGGGGTGACGTCCTGCCCGAAGGGTATCGTGATAATATTTGAATTGGAAGCCTATACCTTGTGGATACATAAATTTTAAAAAAGGTTAATAAGCTTTCTGAATTGAATGCC